>NW_015506278.1:21781-30507 GCF_001515645.1 Sinocyclocheilus grahami
TATATATATATATATATATATATATAATGAAAAAGAGTTTATTTTTATTTCACTGCAGGTTATTTTCTGTATAGAACAGTGTATGTGACATGAAAATCTTGAATCTTGACCTTCTAAAGCATTTATTAAACTTGGTTGATGTTAATTTCAACATTTACTAATACAATATTAAAGGGGTCATATGATGCTGCTAAAAAGAGCATTATTTTGTGTATTTGGTGTAATGAAATGTGTTTATGCGGTTTAAGGTTCAAAAAACACATTATTTTCCACATACTGTACATTATTGTTTCTCCTCTATGCCCCGCCTTTCTGAAACGTGTCGATTTTTACAAAGCTAATCGGTCTGAAAAGCAAGGTGTGCTGTGATTGGTCAGCTATCCAGTGCGTTGTGATTGGCCGAATACCTCAAGCGTGTGACGGAAATGTTACGCCCATTTACCATATTGTGATGCTGTGTCCCGGCGCAACGAGACAAAAACATGAAAAAACCCATTATAAACGAGGCATTTGTTGCATCCAGTGGGGACATAATTACAGATTATAATAACTTATACTGTCTTTTTATGCGTTGCGTTGCATAGCGCCGCGTAAACATAAAACCATGTCTGCATTTGTGATCGGAGAAATGACAAACAACAAGTGCTACTCTACACTGCTCAAAACTCGCGTTTGAATCTTCAGTGGCAAATCCTTTAAATATAAAAAACGTACTTACAGTCTGTGAGTCAGAACAGCCGGCATTGTAGTCTACTCTCCCAGGATCAGGAAACAGTCCTCCATAAAATGCGCTGCGCACATCTGAATATTTGGGTTGAACTGTCCTGGAACAGTAAATACAACTTAACCACTTCTTAGAATTGACAAGACAGTTGACCCTGAGAGGTCAGCTAAATATCTACAGCGGATCTAAAATATGAATAGTTAATTATAACTAGTTATGGTTAGTTATTCATATTTCACATGAGCTGATTCGTTACACCACTGATTTCTAGTCGTGTCTTCTTTTGGAAGGCCAAACAAAGTATTTTCGCTTTCGCAACGAAACACACAGTGTCTCCACAACATGACGGTGGCGGCAGCAACAATAAAGTTACACCTTCTTTCTTTGCGTGAACATTTGGGCGGCGTTATGCAAATCTTCCCACACAGTGACGTAGATGTGGGGGGGCGTGTTTAAACGAGGCGTTTTAGGAGGGCGTGGATGAGTCTTAACTTTTATAAAGAATATCTCTTTGGGTTTGAGACTTAGGGATCTTATCTATTCACGAACAGCTTGTAACATTCCGAAGAGAAAGGAAAACTTGAAATCGCATCATATGACCCCTTTAAAATCAAAAATAGTTTCTCTTAGTATTATTTCATGGACTTGACCTAACATGAACTAACAGTGAATTTTTATTAGTAATTTTTAAACTAATTTTAATTACTAATGTATTACTCATTAGAAATGACTAGATTAGAAAAACTAACATCAATATTACATTATATAGAACTACATCATGTATTATAAACTAATGCAAGTAATCAAGTATAAAATCTCAAACATATACTATGTCTTATGCATGACCAGTAGTGGGGATTATGATTCAACCCACTGACTGAATCTTTTATTGATGATTCTTTTACAAAATGACACTTTCTGTAAGTTAATGAATCGTTTAATTGGCAGATTCATTTAACAGCATTGTTCTGTTGAGTTGTAACAAGTCAGTTATTCTGCATTATTATTGCATTTTTCTTCATTTTCTTCAGAAAATGTCAACAAAGCATATTTTCCCCTTTATTTGTTCAAACTACAAACAAAACCCAATAACCAAATAAATAAATGATGATTTTCAGTAATGTCCTTTAATAGTGCTGCACTCTTAGATAAAAAAGGTTCAAAAGCTGTCACTGCAGCTGAACCCTTTTAAAAAATACAAATATGTACCATTTAGTTTCTAATAATATGTACATTTTAGTTACTAATATATACCTTTAAGGTACATGCACCCTTTAAGAAGTAAATTAGGTATAAGGGTGTACCTTTTAAAAAGATTCTGACCCAGTGAAAGCTATTGTACCTTTTTTCCTTAAGAGTCTTGGATTATAATTTAACTATTACGCTCGCCATAGACATCATTCTAATAGTGTATAATCATCAGCCATTTACACAGATTCATAAATGTTAAAACTGTGCTTTGGTTTTCCTGACGCCCCTTGTTTTACTGAATAAACTTGCATGTGAACTGAATGAACGTATGGCCTCTTTTGTTCAGTCATTGATGGTCAGCAGATCCTCGTTCGTCAATGACGTGCTTCGTTCGTTCTGTTTGCATTTTCTTCAATGCCATTCTGAGTCATTCAGACAAGTTCAATGGAGTTCAGTGAGCTCGAAAAATCAATGAAACGGGCCTAGAAAGGAGGGAATCACAAATTAGTGCAAGAAAGTGCTTGAAAGAATGGTTCATTCACAGTGGAAACCCCAGTACTCCAGACATTGCAGCATGATTACGCTCATATGTGCAGATGGCTTTTTAAAGACAACGGTTTTAAATGTGCACCGAGTGGATTTTTCAAGCTGTTAAATCCACATTGAGGCAGTTTGTTTGTGCTCTGACTGTGGCAGATCTCTGCAGTGACACGCTTCTGTCTGCTGTGTCTTCCAGCACCCCGATGAGAAGAGGTTAGAGGGTCTGTCCAAGCAGCTGGACTGGGACGTGAGGACCATCCAACGCTGGTTCAGACATCGACGCAACCAGGAGAAACCGAGCACACTGGCGCGCTTCTGCGAGAGCATGTGAGAAGAGAATCAGCTCTGTTCTTGTTTTTGTCAGGGCATGATTTGTTATTGTACTGCAGGATGCCTATTTCAGTGATATCTGTCAGGTAGTAGGGACTTTTTGTTTTTTAATGGCATAAAAATGCATGAGATTTTCATTTTGCTTTCATAATATGACGCATTTCTGTGTGAAACAGGATATTCATTAAGAAAAGATTTAGGATGGGACTTGATTTTATCCATCAGGAATTGATTGGATGCTGAAAAGTGGACGTTACTTATCAAAATGAATCATGGGGTTGAAATTTGAGAGGCAGAACAAGTTATTATATTTTGATAAAGTATTATGAATTTTTTTTTCTTTGGAATAATGTGCACTGATGAATCGTTCACAATAAGGAACATTTATAAAGTACAGTATTGTTCAAAAGTTTGGGGTCTGTAATATTTTGAAGAATTTTTGAAAAGTCTCTTAAGCTCACCGAGGCTGCATTTATTTGATTAAAAATACAGTAAAAACTGTAAAATTGTGAAATGTTTTTTACAATATAAAATAACTTTTTTTTTATTTGAATATATTTTAAAATGTAATTTATTCCTGTGATCAAAGCTGAATTTTCAGCATCATTACTCCAGTCTTTAGTGTCACATGATCCTTCAGAAATCATTCTAAAATGCTGATTTGCCGATATGCTTAATATGTTTGTGGAAGTTTTTTTTTGTTTTTTTTTCTTCAAGATTCTTTATAGAATGAATAGAAAGTTCAGAAAACAGCATTTATTTGAAATATAATTATTTTGTCATTATATTTAAAAATTACAAATGTCCGTACTGTCACTTTTGATAAATTTAAAGGGGTCATATGATGCTGCTAAAACATTATTTTGTGTATTTGGTGTAATGAAATGTGTTTATGCGGTTTAAGGTTCAAAAAACACATTATTTTCCACATACTGTACATTATTGTTTCTCCTCTATGCCCTGCCTTTCTGAAACGTGTCGATTTTTACAAAGCTCATCGGTCTGAAAAGCGAGGTGTGCTGTGATTGGCCAGCTATCCAGTGCGTTGTGATTGGTCGAATACCTCAAGCGTGTGATGGAAATGTTACGTCACTTACCATACTGTGATGCACCAAGAGCTTGTAACACTCCAAAGAGAAAGGAAAAACAGAAAATGGCATCATATGACCCCTTTAATGCGTCCTTGCTGAATAACAGTATTCATTGCTTTAAAAACAAAAAAATCTGACCCTGAAACTTTTGAACAATAACACAGTCGATTTTGATTTCACGTTAACCTGAGGTATTCAAGCCTTTATGGTTTCATCTGGTTTGTGTTGTTCCCTGTGGGTTTCTGGCCGAGGGAAGCGTGTCTGCACTAGATAGGTGTCACCTGTGTGTGTTATTGTGTACCAGTGTCCACTAGTTAGGCGGCATGAGGGCAAGTAGGCCACAGTCTATTCCTGTCTGTCTTTCTTTACCTCTCAATCTTTCTCTCTTATCTCTCCATGTTGTTGCCTGTCTTTGCTCATCCTGTCCACAGCATCGCTGTTCTTGTCCTCCACTGCTTTATCTTTATCATCCTTTCCACAGTCTCCCATTACTTAAACATGGATTCAAAGGAATATTTTACCAGTAGCAGTGAATAATACAGTAGCTGATGTTGCTGTACTCTCATCAGCAGCTCGCCGTTGCTTTTATCACTGTAAATCAGCAACTTCTCACCGTTTTGTTCAGCATTTGTGTCTTCAGCGGTGGGATTCGTTCTGTTGGTTTGTGTCTGATCTCTGGTCAGGTCTGAAAGCCCCAGAGGTTATAGTGATCATCTGATCAGTGCTGAAGCCATTTACTTCAGAGGCAATTAAGCCACAGTCTTCAGAGATCACAGAACACGCTCACGTTTGAGTGTAGCCTAATGAGAACCATGAAATGATGCCTTTCTCTCAGAGAATAATAGAGCGACTCTGATTTTTGATGAAGGCACTTTGGAGAGCATGTTCGGTGGCCTTTGAAAACTAACTGTACTGCATAGCCTAAGGCTGCACGATTTGGGAAAAAATCGGATTGCGATATTTCTGATAAAAAATTGTGATTTTACTTAAAAAAATTATAAGATTTATTGTGATAAAATTTATTTAAAAAAATAAACTAAAATAAAATAAATTATTATTATTATTATTATTTTTTCTTTTCTTAAATTCCAGGTTTTCTGTACTTGTTGCTGTATGTGTAACGCGTTTGTAGCTTCAGCAGTGGGATTCCTCAGTGAAACCGTTCTGTTGGTTTGTCTCTGATCTCCGATCGGGTCTGAAAAGCCTCAGAGGTTATGATGATCATCTGATCAGTGCTGAAGCATGACACTGTGCCATTTACTTCAGAGGCAATTAAGCCACAGTCTTTAGAGATCACAGAACACGCTCACATTTGAGTGTTGCCTAATGAGAACTGCAAAATTATGCCTTTCACTCAGAGAATAATAGAGCGACTCTGATTTTTGATGAAGGCACTTTGGAGAGCATGTTCGGTGGCCTTTGAAAACTAACTGTACTGCATAGCCTAAGGCTGCACGATTTGGGAAAAAATCGGATTGCGATATTTCTGATAAAAAATTTTGATTTTACTTAAAAAAATTATAAGATTTATTGTGATAAAATTTATTTTAAAAAATAAACTAAAATAAAAGAAATTATTTTTATTTTTCTTTTTTCTTTTCTTAAATTCCAGGTTTTCTGTGCTTGTTTGTAGGCCTGCACAATTTGGCAAAAAAAGTGATTATATATCAAGATAACTAAATAATAATAATAATAATAATAATAATAATTAATAATAATAACATTATTATTATTATTATTATTATTATTAATACTCATCTTGATATATAATAACATTTTGCCAATTTGTTGTTGTTATTACTATTATTATATTAAATATCTATTATTATATTAAATATTTATTATTATTGTTATTCTTATTGCATTTGCAATTAAACTTAAAAATGTTTTTACTGTGATTAAATAATAATAATAACAATAATAATTTATAGAAATTATAATAATTATTTATATTATAATAGTAATAATAATAATAATAATTTATAATAATAATTTATATTATAATAATAGTAACAATAATAATAATTTATAGAAATTATAATAATTATTATGTAATAGTAATAACAATAATAATAATTTATAGAAATTATAATAATTATTTATATTATAATAATAGAAGTAATAATAACAATTTTATTTTACAATGCAACTGGAAAATTACAGTACTGATATTTATGGGTATGTCTTAATTTCTTCAATTTCAAAAGTGTTTTTATTTCAGTAGAAACCCAGTCTGTTGCACTCTGTGCTATAGTTTTATATTATTAAAACACATAGTTTAGCTTCTGGATGCTGGATAGAGACACGCTGGAATACACTAGACACACTATTTTGCAACTGTTTTTAATATACTCCTCAATCCAGATCTGAAATTCACTGTGGACTACGTCAAACCAAGAAAGTGTCATTCTTTCTTATATTCACTTAAATTCCCTTCTTTGGATGAGACTGGGCGTGCAGCATGATTACGGTCATCTCTGACATTATGCAATAACCGCGTCAGGCTTAATGTCAACAAACACACAGCATCTGGCAGATTTCACACAGCTCTCTGACAAAATACTGAACTGAAACGCACAAAACTGACCACACAATCTGTGGAAACGTTCAAGTCATACGTTGTTTCTATGGAGACTAAAAATATTCCTTATTTTCTGTGGGTGTGGAATAATCCACTCTCTGTGAGCTGCGATTCTTCCCTCGCAAAGTGAGAAAGACGATCAAAAAAACCCCTGTTGCGTAAAGTCAGTCAAGGTTACACCACTAACGAGAGTCTGTGCTGTAAACGAATCAATGTTTCTTCTCCTTGTGCCAAAAAAAACTAACAAAAACGAGGACAACTACAACTGAACTTTTGGTGTGAAAATGTCAACAGAGGAGTGGACCAACATTCCACAGGCCACAATCAACAACCTGATCAACTCTATGCGAAGGAGATGTGTTGCACTGCGTGAGGCAAATGGTGGTCACACCAGATACTGACTGGTTTTCGGACCCCCCAATACAGTAAAACTGCACATTTTAGAGTGGTCTTTTATTGTGGCCAGCCTAAGGCACACCTGTGCAATAATCATGCTGTCTAATCAGCATCTTGATATGCCACAGCTGTGAGGTGGATGGCTTATCTCGGCAAAGGAGAAGTGCTCACTAACACAGATTTAGACAGATTTGTGAACAATATTTGAGAGAAATAGGCCTTTTGTGTACATAGAAAATGTCTTAGATCTTTGAGTTCAGCTCATGACAAATGGGGGCAAAAACAAAAGTGTTGCATTTATAATTTTGTTCAGTGTAGTTAGTAGACATTGAACTAACTGCAGTAATTATTTGAATTCTATAAATGAAATCTATCAATTTCACTCAAATACTTATTTCTCTCACTTTTTCTATCCACCCCCACTCATGTTTAACTAGCCTCTTTCCAGGCAACTGCGCTGACCTCTAATTAAGTAAATAACTCGTGCTCGTTTGTTTTCTCTATTGATCAAGAATAAAGCTCCAAATTGCAGTGTGTTAAATTACCAGGACACCAAACAGCAAAAACTGTCCTTTCATTTCATTATGCCTCAATTGATTATTTTTCCACTGCTTAACAAAGGTCTAACTGTGCTCAAAAGCCTTCGTTATCCCAACAGTTTCTTTCTTTCTCTCAGCCGTTGATTATGAAGAAGCGCTCGTGAAAGGTCTGGTCTCAGTTTAATGGAAGATGCAGTTTGAAGTTACAGGATCTGGTGTTTCCTGTGCTCTGTGGTTCATCGCAGTCTCAGAGGCCTGTCAGACAACATCACGGATCAACTACAAAACAGAGCATCTCTCTTTTTGAGGAGACTCAGAGAGAATAGGTGTATCTGGAAGGTCTTTTAAGGTCAGGCTTCAGCTGAAGCCCAGCGGCTCTGATTTGCTGTCTGGTGCTTTCAGCACAGCAGCTGAAAGCAAGATGTCCAAAGCTTCTCAAATAATGACCAGAGAAACACACTGAAAAATGCATTGCTGAGTGCTAGAGCTTGTATAATCCTGATATTATTTCAGCCTTTTGAAACATAATTTCAACCAAACAGTAAGTAGATTCAAACTGTTTAAAGCAAGAAGTAAAATACTATTTTTAAATAGTTCAAAATGATCAAGACTATTTAAAAAAAAAACTATTTTTTTCTACATAGTTTTTCACTAAATGAAAAGGAAATAATTATATTGGATGGAATTAAATTCACAATTGTATTGATTTATTTGTTATTATTATTATTTATTATATTATTATTATTCATTGTTATTTATTTTATACATATAATTGTTTTTGCTGACAAAGGCATCCTGTAGCAAATCAATGTGTTTTTGTAAGAAAAATATCCATATTCAAAACGTAATAATCACTTTAATGTAGCTTGCGCCAACAGATGTACACGGAAGCAGCTCCGGGCAGATGACATATGAGGTGGTGATGAGTCTCGTGAAAACCAACGTTTGTTAACAGGAGCAAAGGAAGCAAAGTTTCCTTACTTTAGCAAAGGACGTCTCCTATAGGCTTATATCGAAATCCTCCGACATTCTTCTTTACAAATCCTCGTTTTGTACTTCTAATTAGTGACCGTTGTTTTGTTTTGTTTTGATCTCTCCCCTGCGCTTCCGTGTTCGTCACTTCTGAGCGGCGCATGCGCAAAGTAGGCTTGCCGCGATAGACGGTGCTGACGGTGATACCGGTGTTAAGCCGCAACACCGGTTATGTCACTTGCCCACCACGTCACCGACCCCCACCGTCATTTAGATTTTTTATAGAAATAAAATTTAGTTCAGTAAAAGATCAGACACTACAATTAAAAACTGAACGCGGCTGCTCAATGCAGCGTGCCGAA
>NW_015506278.1:30517-50693 GCF_001515645.1 Sinocyclocheilus grahami
ATGCAAAAGCGCCTGTTTGGCAATATTTTGGATTTTGAAAAGCCTTGTTGACTTTTGCCGTTTATCTAAGATGATATTGGAAGTTTTTTTTTAAAACATTCGTTTCTTATTTAATTGGTTCCACATTGTTTGCTGAATCTTACTTTATTTAAACTTTGTGTCATTTATTTATTTTATTTGACATCAAGGTGTGCCTCCAAGCTTTCTTACTCGTTTTGCTAATAAACGTCCTACGTTTCTTATTTATTTGGTTATATATTATATATGTTTACTTAGCCTATTTCCAGTTTTGTATACCTATTTAAACTTTATGTAAGTTATTTGTTATTTTATATTAGGCATAGCCTGCCCTATAGTATGGTGTATTTGTATTTGTTTTGTTAATAAAAGTTCTATGTTTTATATATATACGCTAAAGGGAGTTTGACGTTGTATTTTGTTGTTGCATTCAAGCAATTGCCGAATTGCCGCTATTTCATAGTGAAAGTAAAATGCGCACGCTGCTTTTACAAGCTATTTAAAAGCGAAGGAAAACGAGGAAAAGAGGAAACGCCCCCGCCCCCGCGGTGATACCGGTATTACCGGTGTTGTCACACGTCGATTAACCGGTGGGAAAATTTCCTCACCGTCACAACCCTAGCGCAAAGCCGACCTCCATACGTCATCCGCCCGGAGCTGCTTCCATTTACAACAGTGATCGCAAGGTAGATTCAAGTGATTATTACATTTTGAATATGGATTTTTCTTACAAAAATGCATCGATTCGCTACAGAAAGCCTTTGTTCACCCCCCAGAGCTGTGTGAGACACTTTTTATTATGGATGGGCGCTTTTTATTTCACTTCTTTTGGACTGATGCACTGCAACACCCGCTGAGTGGCATTAAACATCTTGAAAGATCAAAGAGAATTTTTCATATAACTCCGACTAGATTCGTCTGAAAGAAGAAAGTCATACCCTCAAGTCATCCTAGGTGTATGAGTAATTTATGGGCTAATTTTCATTTTTGGGTGAACTAACCCTTTAAAGAAAGGAACCGCAATTGATGTTGTTTTCATTTCTCATGCGGAGCGACAGGGTGCTCTGTCTGTGTGAATATCAAAGCAGTAATTAATGGCATGGATCACATGGTAAACCCCAGAGGGCTGGATGACCACAGTCAGTGGGCCTCAGGGAACGCTGTGTATCTGCGGTAGGTGTTCGTTTGGCTGCGAGTCCCATTTCTTTGTCTGCTTTGATCTCGGAGGTATCGGCTGGCACAGGCGTCTGCGTCTGGAAACTGACCACAGGCAGAGAGATCTATAACCACAGGGGCAAGTTAAAAAGGCCACGCCAGCTTAACCCACCTGCTTTCCCCTGAACACACCGACTCTTCAGTCGTTCCCTTGATTATCACCGTTTCCCAATAAAATATTACTGATAAATCCTTGTCTGACAATGGAGATTAGGATATAGCGGTCTGAGAATTCTTCTCCCTGATAATATTTCAGCAATCATGTCATCTTTAGAGAACTAATGACGCCAGATTTGGGAATAAATCACTCTTTTGTTTTACTCTGACCAACAGCTTTGCAAAAAGGTCTGAATTTGTTTGCAATTCGGTTTGATTCATTTGGACAGTTTTACCTTGCGCTCCTGCGTTATTTCTTTTCATGCATTCATGAGTGATTTCTCTTACCGAAATAGAAACGCAATACGACAGAAAACAATTGAAAGTATTTTCAAAGGCAAACACAGTTAGCCTAGGATTTTTCCATTGGCTTTTGAATTATTGGTGAAAATAAGCTTCTTCTTTCTTTATGATTCTTTTAAGTTTTGTTCATCAAGATTCACAACCTTCGCAAATGAACACAACTTTTATGGATTATGAAGCCCAAATTCAATTAGCAGAAGTAAAAAGCTAAAGTTAGGTCAATATACACCACAGTTAAAAAACATTTCCCTGAAAATTCGAGTTTAGTTTGCAAGAGTGTGATTATAAACAGTGAGGCTGTAAAAGCAGGCTAGTGAGTAGATGAGTTTACCTGTTTAGCCGGATTATGTTTAATGTCCTGAAATCCTCTGTAGTCCTATTTAGCCACCTGTTAATAACCACCTTTTTTAAATAGGGTGTCTACACATCCTCTTTTTTGCCCAAGGATTTCTAAATTGTCTAAAATGTCTTAAGTTTTGGCTTTGTTTTCCTATTGTTTTCATACTCTCTGAAGGTAATGACTGGAAAGTAGTTTGACCAATAGCATGCAGGCATTTAACAAAATCGACCAATCACAGCGTGCAAGAGGGTGGGATCTACACACTCTCAGAAAAAAGGTACAAAAGCTGTCACTGTGATGGTATCCTTTCAAAAGGTACTAATATTTACCATTTAGGTACTAATATGTACTTCAAGGTACTGGTATACACCTTTTAGGAGTAAATAAGGTACAGAGGTGTACATTTTTTCTGAGAGTGCAGAAAACAGTCAACTGAAAATATGTGTACATATAATGTATGAGGACTGTTGAGGGCTTGTCAACAGGAAAACAAGGCAAAACAGGCATTTTAGGCAATTTAGAAATCCCAGGCAGGACACGTCAGAGAGTCAGCTGTAAACTTATCAGTAAAAAAAATCAATAAATCACAAGTAGGGTATTACTAATGCATTTTATGTTGTAGAATAAAACCTAAAAATATCTTGAGCTCGTGTTAAAGGGGTCCTATTATGCTCTTTTACAACGTCTTGATTTTGTTTTGGGGGTGTACTAGAACATGCTCTCATGCTTGGTTGTTCGAAAATCGCATTATTTTTCACATAATTTACATTATTAAAATACCTTTCTCCCCAGCCTGGCACAAACGGCTCGATTAGTTCCGGATCTGATGAAGGTCCGCCTTCCGAAAAACAAAATGTGTTGTGATTGGTTAGCTGTCCCAGTGCGTTGTGATTGGCGAACAGCTTAGATGGTATTTCAGTACTGCCACGCCTCTTGCTCCATCTTTCAACAAAAGCTTTTGGCGAATCCGGCACTGTACTCCCTCATGTTGTGGAAGCTGTCCTCAGTAAAATGCGCAGCACACAATAGCAAATTGGGGTTATAATGCTCAGGAACAGAGTTAAAAAATAAATTGCAACCACTGTTTCCTGACATCATCCACTTTCGGAAGCCCAAACAAAGACGTTTGAAAGACGTGGTGAAAAAAACATCGTTTCAGGTGGTCGCACAGCGGATGGTCTTTAAAATTCAAATACATTATTTTCTATGAGTGTAGGCACACCGGTGGCGCCGTTCGGCATCTGTCCGCGGCGCCCAGCTACGTCGTGTTGTACTTGTAAGAATTGTTCTTGACATGCCGTTACAGCACAGCAGCTCTTCTTCTTGGTTTTCTTTGATGCACTAACTCTGCAGCAGCACTTCTTCTTCATCATCTCGTCTGATGCACTCACTCAACCAAGCGTTCTAACCACAACCTCGCCCCTCCCCACCCCCTACCCATTCGAATTTCTGTAGGCGGGAATAATTTTTTAATGAAATTCTAATGGGCCGCTTTGTGATATCACAAAGCCCGGGAAAAAAATGCTGTAGTCCAAACGAGCCATTCGTTGTAGTTCTTGAAAAGGGATTTTTTTTAAACGAAATATCTCCCTTTGGCGTGGACTTTGAGATTTGTAACTTTCTAGATCTTTTTTATGCCCAAACATACACACTGACTAAAATTTAAAAAGTGAAATAGCATAATAGGACCCCTTTAACCACAGACCTTATTTCAGGAACTTAGCAACTTTTTTGGAATGTGTAGCTCTCATGAAATCCAAAATGAGCCAATATTTGGCATGACATTTCAAAATGTCTCACTTTCAACATTTGATATGTTATCTATATTCTATTGTGAATAAAATATAAGTTTATGACATTTGTAAATTATTCCATTCCTTTTTTACTCACAATTTGTACAGTGTCCCAACTTTTTTGGAATTGGGTTTGTACGTTTATGCATGTGGCAGATGCTTTCATCCATTGACATTGAATGTGACATTGCATTCAGGTTTTGCATCTGATCACATCATGCATTTGCTGGAAATCTGACTCACAATCTCTCACCATTGTTAGCGTAGTGCTCTATTGTTTGAGCTTTAGTAGTGTTTTCTTCTTTGAGTTGCATAAACCACTATTTCTCATGCAAAAACTGAGACAATCAACCAAACAGTTTAAAGAGTGGGCTGAATTTAACACTCAGGTTTGAGCATACCGTTATCATGAGGTATAAGTTGGATTTCAAATCATTTAGTGTTATTTTCACTGTGCACATACAGTCGTGTGAAAAAGTTAGGACACCCTCTTGAATTCCATGGTTTTCTGTATCAGGACATAATAATAAAAAATGTCTGGTCCTTGACAGGTCTTACAATTTGGAAAATAGAACCTCAGATGAACAACAACACATGACATATTGCTCATCCTGAGTGAAATGCTGTGGCAAGAGCTGTGCAGAAACATATGCCCTCAAACCTCAATAAACTGGAGCAACCTTGTAAAGAAGAGTGGGCCGAAATTCCTCCAGAATGATGTGAGAGACTGATTAAGTCATACAGAAAATGATTAATTCAAGTTATTGCTGCTAAAAGTGGATCTACAGGCAATTGAATCATAGGGTGTCCTAACTTTGTCACACATGGTTCTTCCATTTTGGCTTAATTTTTGTTAATTAAATAATAACAGCGTGTGATATGTAATGTGATGTTGTTTTATTTTCCAAATTTTAAGACCTGCCAAGGACCAGATAATGTTTTATTATGTCTTTATTTTCCAAATTTTAAGACCTGCCAAGGACCAGATAATGTTTTATTATGTCTTTATTTTCCAAATTTTAAGACCTGCCAAGGACCAGATAATGTTTTATTATGTCCTGATACAGAAAACCATGGAATTCAATAGGGTGTCCTAACTTTTTCAGAGGACTATGTTTTTAAGGCTCTTTCCAGAGATCTGCAAAGGCCAGTCTAATTCAACTGAAGGTGGTTCTTGGCCAGAAAAGTTTAAGAAACACTTCTTTAGAGTAGCCTATTCAGAGTTGCAGAAGTTGATGGATGGAAAAAAAATCCAAAAAAATAGGGGAAAAGTTTACATGAATCAGCACGAATCAGCACTGGAAAGCCTGGTGGGAGAAGCGTGTGTGTTTGGTTTGTGGTGGAACAACTGGTTTAGGGTGACTCATACAGATGACGTTGAAAAATAGAGCAGTGCTTCTCAACTAGTGTTGCTTCAGGTCCCAGATTTTACTCTAAACATCGTCAACGTGCGTAAAATGTACTTAAAAAGCATTAAAGTTTATTAAAGAGTCATATCATGAAGAAACACATTTTCCTTAAATGTTTTCAAGTTTATTATTTGTTTTAAGATGAATTGGACTGCAAAATGAGCATAGCATTTGTGTTTTTTGATAGTCGGGGCCAGTCAAGGAACAGAAGCTTGATTTATCTTAACCACTGGAATATTGAAGTTAATCAAATAATGGCAATAGAGGTATCTGTTTGATAAATACTGGAAGGTTGGCTATTCTGTATTCATCAGAAGTGATCAAGTTAAGAAACGCAGCTTATACTTGCAATTCCAAAGGTACTGCTCACCATCAAAAATACAGTAAAAACAGTAAGATTGTGAACTATTATTAGTTTCTATTAGAATGTATTTTAATAAGTTGAATTTCAATATTCAGCATTACTCAAGTTTTCAGAAATCATTTGAATATGCTGCTTTGCAGTTCAGAAAGCATTCCTTATTACGTAACTATGTTTTCATCCATCTTCTGTGTGCTTCTGTTATCGGCAAAGTGAAAATGCATAAAAAAGTTAATAAGTTATAAAACTTATAAAATGGTTTGTGTATTGATGTCTTCTCTAAAAATATGCATTGTTGCATAAGTTTTGTTGTATCGGTTGTATTGTTAAACAGTTTCCATGTTTGAGAGGCAATATGTCTTATACTCTTCCCAATAGTACAATATAAATAATTTAATATACAATTTAATAATAATAAAATATTTAATGCACAATTGAACATTACCAAGAAATGACACGGACACTCGGACGCTGCATTTAGGCTAAATGTAAGACATAGAATGTATGTACTAAAGTTATTTGAAAAATATTGTTGACACATTTTGATGTACTGAAAAAAAATGTTTGTTTGTTTTGGCTAATGTTGAAAACAGTTGTGCTACTTGATATTATTGTGGAAATCATGATGCATTTATTAATTAATTTTATTTTATTTTACTTCAGTAAATTCAAAAGAACAGCATTCATTTGAAATAGAAATCATTATAAATGTCCTTACTGTCACTTTTGATCAATGCATCCATGCACAATGAAAATATTAATTTCCTTAAAGAAACCTTGCTGACCCCAAACCTGAAGGGTAGTGTATGTTTGTTATGCACTAAACGCTGCCTCTCAGTGCACTCATTTAAAGGATAATTATGAAGGGAACTGACAGAATGAGATGTTATATCAGCCCAGGTCAGCGTCCTATCTTCAGCTTCGCCTTTGTTATGAAGGATGTGCTGTGATGAAGATGTGCTGAAGGATGTGTTCCTAATCAATGTTGAAGTACTTGAGCGTGAGGAGTGGGGTTAACCTGATCGCTGTGTTCTGGATGAAATGAGGAAACAAAGCTTTTCTTGTTTATGCTTCTGCGTTAAAGGGGTCATATGATGCTGCTAAAAAGAACATTATTTTGTGTGTTTGGTGTAATGAAATGTGTTTATGCAGTTTAAGGTTAAAAAAATACATTATTTTCCACATACTGTACATTATCATTTCTCCTCTATGCCTCGCCTTTCTGAAACGCGTCGATTTTTACAAAGCTCATCGTTCTGAAAAGCGAGGTGTGCTCTAATTGGACAGCTATCCAGTGCATTGTGATTGGCCGAATACCTTAAGCGTGTGACGGAAATGTTACGCCCCTTACCATACTGTGATGCCTTGTCACGGCCGGAGCGATGAGACAGAAACATTAAAACCCATTATAAACGAGGCATTTGTTGCATCCAGTGGGGACATAATTACTGATTATAATGACTTATACTGTCTTTTTACGCGTTGCGTTGCATCGCGCCGCGTAAACATAAAACCATGTCTGCATTTGTGATCGGAGAAATTACAAACATCAAGTGCTACTCTACACTGCTCAAAACTCACGTTTGAATCATCAGTGGCAAATCCTTTAAATATGAAAACGTACTTACAGTCTGTGAGTCAGAACAGCCGGCATTGTAGTCTACACTACCAGGATCAGGAAACAGTCCTCCATAAAATGCGCTGGACACATCTGAATATTTGGGTTGAAGTGTTCTGGAACAGTGTTGTAAATACAACTTAACCACTGATTTCTAGTCGTATCCTCTTTTGGAAGACCAAACAAAGTAGTTCGCTTTCACAACGAAACACACGGCGTCACACACGGCGGGCTAGAGTGAGCAGAGGCCAGTGGGCTTGAGAACGGCGCGGTCGGCGGATTCGACGAGGGAGTGTCCGGAGGGCTTGCGGCAACAACATGTCACGACCCCGGCTGTAGGTAGGCGTTGCTGACTCTCTTATAAAGAATATCTCTTTGGATTTGAGACTTTAGTCTTTGCAACTTTACAGATCTTCTTTATGCACCAAGAGCTTGTAACACTCCAAAGAGAAAGGAAAATTTTAAATCGCATCATATGACCCCTTTAAAATGACCTTTTGGTGCAATAGTAATGAAAAATGCAATGTTTCTGAATGTCCTGTTCTGTGTGTTTTTTTCACAGGTGGAGGTTCACGTTTTACCTGTACATATTTACGTATGGTGTGCGCTTCCTGAAGAAGGTAAACGATCTCTTTTGACTGAATAATTGATGGTCATTGTGAAACAGTACATCTTTTATGATTGACAAGTCGATACATCCATTATTCTGTTTTGCTCTCAGTCTTGTTGTTTCCATAAAACACTGAGTTGTTGACAGGATGTTGTCGAGCAGAGAAGCTTTGTTTTTTTCACAGCATTATCAAATAGATGCAGTGTCACAGTTTTTATTTACTTATTCGGTATCACGACTACAAAATGCAGCAGCGCACTGAGAGTTATTCTTCGTTTTGCCTTTCATCAACTCTTGGGGTTTTGCGGCGCGAACGTGCAGACAAGATGATGAAGTTAGAGAGATGTCAGCTCTGACTTGATTTTATTTGTTGTGTCGTACTGTGCGGAGAGAGACAGCATCCATAAACTCTCTCTTTCTCTCTCTCATAAAGCTATTCATAATTCATCACTCTATCCATAATGCAGATTATTTTCCTCCAAGCAAACATGTTCAGAAGAACTGGCCACATCTTTGACTCTTCAATGAAGCAATTAAAGGATAGTTCACACAGAAATAAAGATTCTCTCATTGTTTACTCAATATCATGTTGCTCCAAACTAGCGCTGCACAGTATATCGCAAATTGACTTGAATGAAGCTTATCATCATCAATCATATGCATTTTGATATGATTTTACTGCATTAATTTGAAAATTTTAAGTAGATGCAGCAAGTAGGCTGATAAAATTGCATATAAATGTATGTGGTTTAGATCTGTAAATTATATTTATATATAAAAATATATTTAAAAACCATTAAAATGTATAAAACATTAAAAATATATATTTTAAAATTTGAAAAAGATGTTTAAAAAACAAAAAAAGAAGAATGCATTAAATAGTAAGGACCATCAAAAGATAGATAGATAGATAGATAGATAGATAGATAGATAGCATACTATTCTATACTATTCTATATCACAAAATATATAAAGGTATAATATAATGGTACATAAGCTACTTGTAATGTAAGTGAGGATCAGCCAACAAAACATATCAAATAAAAATATAAATTACATAAATGCAAAATTATATATATATTTTAGAAATAAAAAATAAATATCATTTTTGAATAAACTGTTCCTTTATTAAATGAGTATTAAGCATCATTTGCACATTAATTCAAAACCAATGTCCCAAAATGAGCATGTTAGGGAACACATATATAGGATTATTTACGAATAGACGCAAGTAAGTAATGCTGTGTGTCTTTGTAGAAACTAGGCTAAAGGTGAACTGCTTGAACTTGCATGACGGTGCACTTTACTGAATGAGTTCATCTGCCTCAGATGGGACACGTTTCTCCTGCTGCTGTTATTAATAGGAGCAGGAGTGGAAGTGGGCTGACATAAACCCAAAACAGACCTACAGCTCAAACAGGCTCAAGAACTGATAGATTCATCTGTTGCGTTCATCTTAATTAGGGAGAGCAGGCTATCGAGAAATTGGTTTTGGATTCTTCAGTGTACTTGTCCTAAAAATGATTGGTCATGGGAAGACAAACACTCTAAAGTGAAATGAAATCGAGCTGCCCAACTGAAGAAACCATCCAGAGAATATTTGTTTACTTGCCGTCCATTTGAATCCATGTGGTGCAGAACAATAAAACTGGACACAACCATAACCATTGGATTTTTCATCAGCTTTGGTTCTGGAAGTGTTTTCCCCGCTTCGTTTTCTGCACAGGCATTTGAATTTAGTGAAGCATTTGAAAACTTGAACCGAACGAACTAGCTGAATCACAGCAAAATAGAGAGTTAGCACTGAATAGATTTAACACAGGAGGAAAACAGATCGTCAAATCGTTTTTGTCCTAAGGAGAATTTACCATAGTTCTTGCACAGTATTCATAGTTTGTCATTTAAAGAACATCTAATGATGTTACAGCATCAGACGTCTTATTCTTGTATGGCCTTTGAGAACGATGCTGTGAAGTTGCTAATTAGCCAAAAGTAGCGTTGGATTGGATCATATGTCAGTATTCTCGGAGCACAGCAGCAGATCTCACAGGAGATGATCGGCTTCACAATACCAGGCTTTGATGCCAACTAACCTTCCTACGTGATGCGGTTTATCGAGAGGGGAAAAAGTGAATTCAAAGCATTTCAATTATGTAGCTAGCATTGAGGATAATGACTGTATTTTCATACTTTGATGTAGCAGAATTCAAAAGCTCTTTCAAAAGACATTATCTTGTGTCTTTAGTGAAAGGCTCGGGAGATCATTTGTGTCTGTGTTTGATTTTAAAGAGCCCGTGGCTGTGGAACACCCGAGAGTGCTGGTACAACTACCCCTATCAGGTACATTTATACTGTCTGATATATCAATAATCATTATTAAATGGGTCATACTGTATCGTGCTTTTTTCTCTCTGAGGGTATGTTTGCACGACAATGATTTATTAAAAACGGAACAGATTTTCCTTTGCGTCCTTGAAAAGTTTCACATACAGATGACAACATTGTCAAAACACAGGTCAGTGAGAATGACTGGAACGCTGTATTTTCAGGCCCGAATATGCCGTTGTTGTATAAATGAATGGGCAAAACACATAAAATATGTTTTCTATTTTTGGTTGAAAATGGTGTCGTGTAAACTCCCCTGAGATCCAAGTGTTTTGTGAGGCAAATGACTATATTCCACCCTCTCTGACTATTAGATCCTTTTTGAAAGTTAGTAACTATTTTGCATGGCAGTGCATTAACAGATTTTACATTTCTAATGCAGTTTTTAAGGTCCTAAATCAGGGGTTCCCAAAGTGGATCCATGAGTTGATGAAAAGCTAATAATGAAATCATAAAAATATCCAATTAAAATAGACAATTTAAAAATAAAAATACTATATTTGACATTTAATTTAAGTTAAAGTGTATTTAATATTTTATCAAATAAATTCAAAATACAAAAAAAAAATAATAAAGACATTTTATTTGTTTATCAGCATGTCGTGTGACCATTAACCAACATCAGCGAAGCATGGACATGCAAATGTTTTGTTAAAATTGAAATATTAAAGGAACGGTTCTCCAAAAAATGAAAATTTGCTGAAAATCTACTCACCCTCGGGCCATCCAAGATGTAGATGAGTTAATTTCTTCATCAGAACAGATTTGGAGAAATGTAGCAATGCATCATTTGCTCAGCAATGGATCCTCTGCAGTGAATGGGTGCCGTCAGAATGAGAGTCCAAACAGCTGATAAAAACATCACAATAATCCACAAGTGATCCAGACCACTCCAGTCTATTAGTTTACTGTTTTGTGAAAAGAAAACCTGCATGTTTGTAAAAAAATTTATAAAATAACTTCAAAGCTTCTGGCTAAAATACAGGTTCTTTATCCATAATATTGCTTCTCCAGTGAAAAGGTCGTATCGTCTGAATCAGGAGAGAAATATGAACAGATCAAGCACCGTTTACAAGGGAAAAACAGTTCTTAACCACTACTTCTGTGGAGTTTGATGTGAGAGGACAACAATGTGGGGGCGTGTTAGAACGAGCCGTTTTAGGTAGGCGTTGCTGACTCTCTTATAAAGAATATCTCTTTGGATTTGAGACTTTAGTCTTTGCAACTTTACAGATCTTCTTTATGCACCAAGAGCTTGTAACACTCCAAAGAGAAAGGAAAATTTTAAATCGCATCATATGACCCCTTTAAAATGACCTTTTGGTGCAATAGTAATGAAAAATGCAATGTTTCTGAATGTCCTGTTCTGTGTGTTTTTTTCACAGGTGGAGGTTCACGTTTTACCTGTACATATTTACGTATGGTGTGCGCTTCCTGAAGAAGGTAAACGATCTCTTTTGACTGAATAATTGATGGTCATTGTGAAACAGTACATCTTTTATGATTGACAAGTCGATACATCCATTATTCTGTTTTGCTCTCAGTCTTGTTGTTTCCATAAAACACTGAGTTGTTGACAGGATGTTGTCGAGCAGAGAAGCTTTGTTTTTTTCACAGCATTATCAAATAGATGCAGTGTCACAGTTTTTATTTACTTATTCGGTATCACGACTACAAAATGCAGCAGCGCACTGAGAGTTATTCTTCGTTTTGCCTTTCATCAACTCTTGGGGTTTTGCGGCGCGAACGTGCAGACAAGATGATGAAGTTAGAGAGATGTCAGCTCTGACTTGATTTTATTTGTTGTGTCGTACTGTGCGGAGAGAGACAGCATCCATAAACTCTCTCTTTCTCTCTCTCATAAAGCTATTCATAATTCATCACTCTATCCATAATGCAGATTATTTTCCTCCAAGCAAACATGTTCAGAAGAACTGGCCACATCTTTGACTCTTCAATGAAGCAATTAAAGGATAGTTCACACAGAAATAAAGATTCTCTCATTGTTTACTCAATATCATGTTGCTCCAAACTAGCGCTGCACAGTATATCGCAAATTGACTTGAATGAAGCTTATCATCATCAATCATATGCATTTTGATATGATTTTACTGCATTAATTTGAAAATTTTAAGTAGATGCAGCAAGTAGGCTGATAAAATTGCATATAAATGTATGTGGTTTAGATCTGTAAATTATATTTATATATAAAAATATATTTAAAAACCATTAAAATGTATAAAACATTAAAAATATATATTTTAAAATTTGAAAAAGATGTTTAAAAAACAAAAAAAGAAGAATGCATTAAATAGTAAGGACCATCAAAAGATAGATAGATAGATAGATAGATAGATAGATAGATAGCATACTATTCTATACTATTCTATATCACAAAATATATAAAGGTATAATATAATGGTACATAAGCTACTTGTAATGTAAGTGAGGATCAGCCAACAAAACATATCAAATAAAAATATAAATTACATAAATGCAAAATTATATATATATTTTAGAAATAAAAAATAAATATCATTTTTGAATAAACTGTTCCTTTATTAAATGAGTATTAAGCATCATTTGCACATTAATTCAAAACCAATGTCCCAAAATGAGCATGTTAGGGAACACATATATAGGATTATTTACGAATAGACGCAAGTAAGTAATGCTGTGTGTCTTTGTAGAAACTAGGCTAAAGGTGAACTGCTTGAACTTGTATGACGGTGCACTTTACTGAATGAGTTCATCTGCCTCAGATGGGACACGTTTCTCCTGCTGCTGTTATTAATAGGAGCAGGAGTGGAAGTGGGCTGACATAAACCCAAAACAGACCTACAGCTCAAACAGGCTCAAGAACTGATAGATTCATCTGTTGCGTTCATCTTAATTAGGGAGAGCAGGCTATCGAGAAATTGGTTTTGGATTCTTCAGTGTACTTGTCCTAAAAATGATTGGTCATGGGAAGACAAACACTCTAAAGTGAAATGAAATCGAGCTGCCCAACTGAAGAAACCATCCAGAGAATATTTGTTTACTTGCCGTCCATTTGAATCCATGTGGTGCAGAACAATAAAACTGGACACAACCATAACCATTGGATTTTTCATCAGCTTTGGTTCTGGAAGTGTTTTCCCCGCTTCGTTTTCTGCACAGGCATTTGAATTTAGTGAAGCATTTGAAAACTTGAACCGAACGAACTAGCTGAATCACAGCAAAATAGAGAGTTAGCACTGAATAGATTTAACACAGGAGGAAAACAGATCGTCAAATCGTTTTTGTCC
The DNA here is from genome assembly GCF_001515645.1 of Sinocyclocheilus grahami. NCBI lineage: Eukaryota > Metazoa > Chordata > Actinopteri > Cypriniformes > Cyprinidae > Sinocyclocheilus > Sinocyclocheilus grahami. The sequence continues at coordinate 44,013 of NW_015506278.1, forward strand.
TAAGGAGAATTTACCATAGTTCTTGCACAGTATTCATAGTTTGTCATTTAAAGAACATCTAATGATGTTACAGCATCAGACGTCTTATTCTTGTATGGCCTTTGAGAACGATGCTGTGAAGTTGCTAATTAGCCAAAAGTATCATATGTCAGTATTCTCGGAGCACAGCAGCAGATCTCACAGGAGATGATCGGCTTCACAATACCAGGCTTTGATGCCAACTAACCTTCCTACGTGATGCGGTTTATCGAGAGGGGAAAAAGTGAATTCAAAGCATTTCAATTATGTAGCTAGCATTGAGGATAATGACTGTATTTTCATACTTTGATGTAGCAGAATTCAAAAGCTCTTTCAAAAGACATTATCTTGTGTCTTTAGTGAAAGGCTCGGGAGATCATTTGTGTCTGTGTTTGATTTTAAAGAGCCCGTGGCTGTGGAACACCCGAGAGTGCTGGTACAACTACCCCTATCAGGTACATTTATACTGTCTGATATATCAATAATCATTATTAAATGGGTCATACTGTATCGTGCTTTTTTCTCTCTGAGGGTATGTTTGCACGACAATGATTTATTAAAAACGGAACAGATTTTCCTTTGCGTCCTTGAAAAGTTTCACATACAGATGACAACATTGTCAAAACACAGGTCAGTGAGAATGACTGGAACGCTGTATTTTCAGGCCCGAATATGCCGTTGTTGTATAAATGAATGGGCAAAACACATAAAATATGTTTTCTATTTTTGGTTGAAAATGGTGTCGTGTAAACTCCCCTGAGATCCAAGTGTTTTGTGAGGCAAATGACTATATTCCACCCTCTCTGACTATTAGATCCTTTTTGAAAGTTAGTAACTATTTTGCATGGCAGTGCATTAACAGATTTTACATTTCTAATGCAGTTTTTAAGGTCCTAAATCAGGGGTTCCCAAAGTGGATCCATGAGTTGATGAAAAGCTAATAATGAAATCATAAAAATATCCAATTAAAATAGACAATTTAAAAATAAAAATACTATATTTGACATTTAATTTAAGTTAAAGTGTATTTAATATTTTATCAAATAAATTCAAAATACAAAAAAAAAATAATAAAGACATTTTATTTGTTTATCAGCATGTCGTGTGACCATTAACCAACATCAGCGAAGCATGGACATGCAAATGTTTTGTTAAAATTGAAATATTAAAGGAACGGTTCTCCAAAAAATGAAAATTTGCTGAAAATCTACTCACCCTCGGGCCATCCAAGATGTAGATGAGTTAATTTCTTCATCAGAACAGATTTGGAGAAATGTAGCAATGCATCATTTGCTCAGCAATGGATCCTCTGCAGTGAATGGGTGCCGTCAGAATGAGAGTCCAAACAGCTGATAAAAACATCACAATAATCCACAAGTGATCCACACCACTCCAGTCTATTAGTTTACTGTTTTGTGAAAAGAAAACCTGCATGTTTGTAAAAAAATTAATAAAATAACTTCAAAGCTTCTGGCTAAAATACAGGTTCTTTATCCATAATATTGCTTCTCCAGTGAAAAGGTCGTATCGTCTGAATCAGGAGAGAAATATGAACAGATCAAGCACCGTTTACAAGGGAAAAACAGTTCTTAACCACTACTTCTGTGGAGTTTGATGTGAGAGGACAACAGGGGATGGAATCTTTTCACAGAGGAAGCGTTATTATGGATTATTTAGTCGTATTTTGGCCGGAAGTGACCGTTTAAATTTAAAACACCTTAATGATGGATTTGTTTCTTTGCAAACTTAACTTAAACTTATAAATTGAACTAACGTTTTAGGTCAGAGGACTTCGGCTGCCAAAAAAGTTTGGAAATCCCTGCTCAAAATACTCATTAGGGCTGCTGTATGCGTGGTTTTGTGTTGCTGACTCTATTGTGTCTGACTTTTATAGCCGTTAACCGTGGATTTGCATTACTACTACATACTGGAGCTGTCCTTCTATCTGTCGCTGCTCTTCTCGCAGTTCACAGACATCAGAAGAAAGGTACGTTAACCATGAGTTTACAGCCTCAGATAAAACTTTCTCATCTTCAGAGCATCAGTATTGGGCTGCTGGCAGCAGTTACTGCACATCTGAACCTGAGAGATGGCTTTGGTCTGGTTAGACGCGTCTGCTGCAGCGCTTTGAGTTTCTCGTGAGAAGAATCATGCTGGGTTTATTAGCAGCGACGTGCGGCTCTCGTTTCCTCTGCTGTGCAGGAGCGAAATGGTTTTCTGGTTTCGGAAAAAACTTTCTTTTAAACGTGTGAAATCATGACCACTAATAACTGCTGCCACTTAAAGTGTTTAATATTCATTGTGTTCTGATATTCGTATAAGGTTATGAAAAATGCATATTTACGATCAGTATGCATGATGTTCATTTACATGCAAGATTGAGTTGAGTTTCTTTATGAATGCATTGTCATGTGCATAAATTGCAGTTTTTAAATTAACATTTGGAAAATATTGCAAGTCAATGGGTGCCTGAGAAATTATGCTAATTTATCTGGAAAGTAAATTTTGCAGTTGAAATTGTTGCAAATTTATTTTCATATTTGGTATTTTGATAACACAGGAGCAAGTAAATGGAAAAGTGGGAATATTGTTTAAAATGTTGGTCTACTACTGTTGAATAAATGCATTATCGTTCAAAACTTTTTGAAATTTTTTTTTTAAAGAAATTCAGCAAGGATGCATTAAATTGCTCTAAAGTGTCAGTAAAGACTTTTATGTTGTTACAGAATATTTGCATTTGAAATAAATGCTGTTCTTCTGAATCTGCTATGCATCAAAGCATCCTGAAAAAATACAGTATGACAGTTTCCACAAAAATATTTCAGCATTGATTCTTGGGCAGCAAATCAGCATATTAGAATGATTTCTGAAGGATCATGTGACACTGAAGACTGGAGTAATGATGCTGAAATTCAGCTTTGCAACAACGGAATAAATTACATTTTAATATATATAAAAAGAGAAAATGGTTATTTTATATTGTTAAAAAATTTCAGAATATTACTTTATTTTTCTGTAATTTTGATCAAATAAATGCATCCTTGATGGGCTCAAGACACTACTTTCAGAAACGTATATAATATCTCAAACTTTGAATGAATAAATAAAAATGAAATATAATGAAAATATAATAAAATAATTACTAAGTACCTAATCTCAGGAATCTTTTTTGTGCACATGGATAATTTTGGGAAAATGTCATACATTTGCATTTGGACAAAAAATGGAATATTGTTTAAAATGTTGGTCTACTACTGTTGAATAAATGCATTATCGTTCCAAAACTTTTTGAATTTTTTTTTTTAAAGAAATTCAGCAAGGATGCATTAAATTGCTCTAAAGTGTCAGTAAAGACTTTTATGTTGTTACAGAATATTTGCATTTGAAATAAATGCTGTTCTTCTGAATCTGCTATGCATCAAAGCATCCTGAAAAAATACAGTATGACAGTTTCCACAAAAATATTTCAGCATTGATTCTTGGGCAGCAAATCAACATATTAGAATGATTTCTGAAGGATCATGTGACACTGAAGACTGGAGTAATGATGCTGAAATTCAGCTTTGCAACAACGGAATAAATTACATTTTAATATATATAAAAAGAGAAAATGGTTATTTTATATTGTTAAAAAATTTCAGAATATTACTTTATTTTTCTGTAATTTTGATCAAATAAATGCATCCTTGATGGGCTCAAGACACTACTTTCAGAAACGTATATAATATCTCAAACTTTGAATGAATAAATAAAAATGAAATATAATGAAAATATAATAAAATAATTACTAAGTACCTAATCTCAGGAATCTTTTTTGTGCACATGGATCATTTTGGGAAAATGTCATACATTTGCATTTGGACAAAAAATGAATGATAAAGCTTCCATGTAAATCTGAGTTTTCTTCAATTAGACATTCTGTCAGGTGCACAGTCTGTGTTTGTTCAGGCTGTACTGGGTTGCCCCGCCCACCGTCACATCTCATTGGTCCAAACTCCTGCCTCACATAATTCATAATGCTACATTAACATCATTTATCTTCTGTTTGGCTGTTATCGCACCATACCGCACATCGTTTCTGCTTTCAGTGTGGACAGGCAAATTACTTGACGCAGTAAACTTCTCATGCTGTGCCTGTTTGGGACACAACGTCAATCTTAAACAAATGTCATATAAATTAATGCAAATGTAAACAACTAAAATCCAGACTGCCCTCAGCGCTCTCAAACGCTTCATTGAGCTCCAGAGGCTGTGTAATTGTCCCGTGTTGATTACGGCAGTGTGGGCTCAATGGAAAAGTGCTCTCCTGCAGCCGCCATGAGCACTCTCGGTCGCAGCCGTATTGGTTTTGAGGCGTAATGCAGGAGAAGCTCAGCCTGTGTGTTTGAACAGGTGGACATTTGCTCTCAAAGACTCCTTGAAATCGCAGTTAGCACATGCAGTCTGTGCTTTATAGATTTTCTTTCTCTTCTTTCCTTCACAACCCTTCAGTGCCAGACTCATGCACTCAGCCGCTCTCATTTCTCTGCTCACTTTTGGCATGTTTTTCTGTTTTTAGTGTTTGCAAGGCAACACATACTGATCAAGGTTTGTTGGAAATATATATATATATATATATGTGACCCTGGACCACAAAACCAGTCATAAAGATCAATTTTTTAAAATTGAGATTTATACATCATCTGAAAGCTGAATAAATAAGCTTTTCATTGATGTATGGTTTGTTAGGATAGGACCGAGATACAACTATTTGAAAATCTGGAATCTGAGGATGCAAAAAAATCAAAATATTGAAAAAATTGCCTTTAAAGTTATCCAAATGAAGTTCTTAGCAATGCATATTACTAATCAAAAATTAAGGTTTGATATATTTATGGTAGGAAATTTACAAAATATCTTTACTTAATATCCTAATGATTTTTGGCATAAAAGAAAAATCAATAATTTTGACCCGTACAATGTATTTTTAGCTATTGCTACAAATATACAACAGCGACTTAACACTGCTTTTGTGGTCCAGGGTCACACACACACACACACACACACACACACACACATATATATATATAAAAGTTTTTCTTTACATAATATATGTGTGTGTACTGTGTATATTTATTATGTATATATAAATACACACACATGCATGTATATATTTAAGAAAAATGTTATGTTTATATATTAAATATATAAAAAGTTAGTTTTTTATATATATATATATATATAATGTATTTATTTTTATTTATTTTATTATTACCTTTACTTTGACAGTAAAAAAGAAAGAAAGAAAGAAAGAAAAACACACACAACCTAAAACTCTACCTAAAAATCGGGGTTTTTTTCCTGCCTTGCATGCCCTGCTGTTTCCGTCAGGAAATGCAAATCTTGTTTTTCTTTGCTCTATCCTTTCAGTTTTTCCGTGCACGTATTGAGGATGTGCTCTGCCTCATTCCTGCCCGCAGCAGTGTGCCCCTTCACTTCGTTTGCCATGCTTCCATTCCGTTTTTCACCCCACTGCACTTCCTCCTCATCTTCATCACCATCATCATCAACCAGCTTGCTGAGTAAGTGCCATCCCACGATGCCGCAGGGGAGCATGCAACACCTGGCCTCTTAACAGCATTCTTCAACAGGATTTCCTCAGTGAGAATAGACTGTGAGGACACTGAAGTCTCCCTCTTTATCCATGATCCATTAGGTAGCAGTGTTTGACAATGAAGCCGTTTAATTTGATTCAGGGTTTTTGGTTGAGTGTTAAACATGCACAATTGATCAATTCCTGTAATTGTTAATATAGTGACATGCTGTATCTATATAGAAGTGTTTATGGGGAAATGTAAGCAAACCTGCATTAGCCCTTCCTGTCCTGCAGTACATGTTAGACTCTTAAAAACCTGAATATGCTCGTGTTGTAATTTAAAAACAGTATGGAAAAGGCTGTGAGAGACTTTCAGAAATATCTTTGGTTAAGCCCAGACACATAAACATTTTTAATTATAACTCGATCATTTACATAATGGCAAGAAAATGAATCAAATGACTAACAAGTAGGAAATAAAGAGCTATAGTTAGTCATTCATTGTTCAGTCAGGGTTTAGCACACTGAAAAAAAAACAATACTACATTTTTTTAAGGTAAGTGGTTGCAAACTATTTATTTTAGGTACATTTAAAAAAAAATTGAAAGTTAGCCAACTAAATTTGCTTATATAAATGTAGCTAAAATAAATTGATTGCAACCACTTACAATTTAGTAAATACAATGATTCAGTAAATTCAATAATCTTATTTTTTTCAGTGCAGTTGCAGTCAGCCTGAAGAAGTGTTCTTTTAGTATAACTGCTATTCTAAAAATCTGTTTTTATTAATGAATAAATACTTTTAAATATCAATGTGTTTTTTATTAATATTATTAACATTAGTAAAGTAGTACAATATTTAGTATTTTAGTAAATTATTTAGTATTATTAATATTTTAAATTATTTTGTATTTTATATTATCATGGTTCATTTAAATTTGTTATAGTAATTTTGTTGTATGTTTTTGTTATTTTAGCTTTTGATTTTTAAAACGTTTCTAAATAGTTCTTATTACAGTTTAAGTTATTTCAGTACTTCAAGTTAAACTGCAAGAAAATTAGAAATTATGTCTGGGCAACAGTTTGAA
>NW_015506278.1:50758-73492 GCF_001515645.1 Sinocyclocheilus grahami
TATATATTATATATTTTATTTCAACTAATGATTTTTATGGTTTTAGTTTATTTTATTTGACTTTACTTTTAGTTATTTAGTTAACAATTATAACCCTAACTTGAAGTTAATAGATATTATTTGGAATTTTTGTTAATTAGTTAGAGTAAATCTGATCTCAAACAACAGTCAATGATTTAAAATTTACACTTGTGTTAATTTATTTGTGATATTGTGATTTTAAAAAAAAAAGTAACCAATATGATATGAGTTTCATATTTGATCCATGTATTAAAACATGTATGATGAGGACAGAAAAGTGTACTGCAGAGCAGGAATGTTTGTCTTGTAGGTTTAAAGTGCATTAAACGTTTTCACTTCCCGTGTGACTTCCTGCAGGACTTTCTCCTGATGTTCCTGCATCATGTGGCCACCATCTCTCTGATCACCTTCTCGTATGTGAATAACATGGCTCGGGTGGGAACGCTGGTCATGTGCCTGCACGATGCTGCCGACGTCCTGCTGGAGGTGACTTCCTGTTACAGCCATTACAACCACAGAAAAAGACAATCCTGTAGATTATTAGTACACTTGTCAAAACCTACAACAACAGGAATTCATTAGTAAATGAAGATTTAAAGTTACAGATTCTAATTTTAATGTTGGAAAGTTAGTTGGCCAATCTATCAGCTACATAATCACTTTTAAAAGCATAGTCCACCCAAAAATACAAATTATTTACTATTTACTCACCCTCATGTTGTTCCAAAACCAGACTTTCTTTCGTCTGGGAAAACCAGAGCCGTCTAGTTCCAAAAAGTACAAATAAATACCACAAAAGTGCTATACATGTGACTTAAGTGCTATTCTGTCAGGACCACTATCGTCAAAGATGATTGACAATTAGCATACAGTTTGGATTGGCGGTATGGTTCTGTTCTGGGCAAGAACTCCCTGCGCATCCATGCAGCCTAGCATGGATGAGAGCAGGGAGAGCAGCGATAACCCCCCCAGGGTAAACAGAACAGAACTAACATAAATGTATTGCAGATATAGTTCAAGTTCAATAATTTTATGTACACATTTTAGAATTAGTCTGATTCAAAGGAGAATCAGAAGGCTGAATCCTGACTGACAGAGGAGGAGATGGGGATGAGGGAGGGTAATTATCTATTGAGCAATGTGAAAACTGCTGATAATACTGAGGGACCTTATATATGAATGCTTAGATAGGTGTCGTATTCCTATAGGTAGATGGGGATCAGCTGATGCGAGCCTGACTAACATGGCCTGCCAGAACTAAAGCTACGCTTGATTATTGGCAATTTTTATTAACAAAAACAGTCCACATTCACTGATAATATTGATATTTTCATTTCTGGGTGAGACAAGGTTAAAACAGCAAGGCCGGACTTGACTCCAACATTGGAAGTGTTATTCAAAATATAATAAATAAATAAAATATTTCATATATTTAATTAAACAAATAAACAGAAAAACAAGTATAAAGAAATAAATAAGTACATAAATAATCTAGCATACGAAATAACATATTTATTCAAATGTAATAATAAATACATTTAAAATAAAATATATACCATATAACAAATAAAAAAGATACATATAATGTAGAAATAATTAAATAAATAATCATATATATATACACACACACACACACAGTACATTAAATAAATCATATTATATATATACAGTGGGGAAAAAAAGTATTTAGTCAGCCACCAATTGTGCAAGTTCTCCCACTTAGAAATAAATCATATTATATATATATATATATATATATAACATTACTGCTGTGACTGATAATGTGATAAAAATTTTATTGAAATGAATTTAATTTACTAATTTTATTTATACAGTACATATGATGACTTTATGGGTTCTTTGCAACTTCAGGGATCTTATCTATGCACAATCAGCTTGTAACACTCCAAAGAGAAAGGAAAACTTGAAATCGCATCATATGACCCCTTTAAATGTGCAGTCATCCAAAGGATGCATATCTAATATTTCCTCTTCCTGCTGATGCATTAGCGTTTACACGTCCGACTACATCTGAATGTGGTTTGATCCGATCACTTAACGTTTTGGACCCCATTTCCACAGTATGTTGTGCAGACCGCCTGCGTCTGATATTAACAACAGAACTTTCACTTCTGTGGCTTTTTCAGATCCATTATTCATTCTGTTCTTCAGAATGAGTCATCTGTGCTTTTTCCGCTCGTTTTGCTCATTTATCATTTAGTGCCGGGAAGACGTTTTATTCACTCACCTCATCTAAGTGTCTGCTGTGGCTTTTGAGTACTTCATTGTGCGACTCTAATGGAATTAGAGAAAAACGGTCTAATCTGGATTCAGCTGAGGAGCTGCGTTAGGAACCGATGATGGATGTGACCGCACCATCTGAAGTCTCTGGTCCTCTGAGAGTCCTTACTGTCATTTAGTGACGATTATGAAATGGCCTTGACAGAGCTGTTGTCACAGTCCCTGTATTCAGTTCATGTCAGTTCTGATTCGGTCTCCTTTTGTAGGTTGAGATTTGTGCATCTTGTGCTACAGTGGAAGCTATGAAATCTGAGCTTTTATTAAAGCGTGATCACTATCACTCATTTACATCTGATCTAAAGACCTGCAGAATCTGAAACATTGCTTCATTGTTTTAGTCAATGATTTATGTTTTAGTACTTTATTGTTTTAAGACAAAGTTTAAAATGTCCAGATCTACTGTAGATATTGAATCCAAGACATTCAGAGAGATCTTAGACTTTTACAAGAAAAGGTTCAGAAATGTTTACTTCATGCAGATGCAGTGTGATTTGATGCAAAAATTGCAAATGCTAGTGAAGTATTTGTAAATATTTTGTGCTTATTAATATTAATAAATACAATAATCTATTAATATTATATTAAGTTTGAATTAGCTTTTATTTTTTATATATTTTCAGTTTTAATTTGAGGTTTTAGTAATTTTGAAATGTTTTTTTTTATAGTAATTCATTAATATTCAAGTATTTATTCATATTCTGAATTAGTTTTTATTTTTACATTTTAGTCATTTTGTAACTAGTTTTTGTCATTTTTATTAATAATAATGAATTAATATTGTAGTATTTATTCATATTCTTAATTAGTTTTTATTTTTATATGCTGTTTTCATTTGAATTTAAGTACTAGTAATTTTGCACACTGCTATTGTCATTTTTATTAGACTGTTTTTTATGTTTCTATTTAGCTTTAATCTATTTTTAATTTTTTTTAGTTTAATAATTGTTAATAATTTAATTAATTGTTAATAACAGTCAGTTTTAAAACTTATTCAAGTCTATATTTTAAATTTACGCTCGTTTTTGTTTTAAAATTTTCATCTAATATTGATATTTTATTTCAGCTTTTTACTAGTTTTGGTTTTAGTTCACTGAAACACTGCTCCATAGGTAAGCTAAAACCAACAAAACCTCTATTTGGGAACATCCTCATTTGTAGAAACAATATATAAATAAAAATATTTATAATTATATACATCAATTTATATCAGTATATATTATATTGAGTTGCAGAATGCATGGGATAACATTAGTGTTGAAGTTCTCAGGAAATATATTGACACTATGCCAGAGAGATGTGCTGCTGTAATTGTTGCAAAAGGTGGGCATAGCAAATATTAAAGTTAAAAGTGGATAAAAACTCACTTCATCTGATATTTATTGTGCTCAGAGCAACCATCTGCATGTTTCATGAACATCGTGAAATTAAATCATGTTTTGGAGGCAAAAAAGGTCAATATTTTCAGATCTATCAGGTGTTCTAACAATTTTGGCCATCACTTGTCCTAATGAAATATCCTATATTGCAGGATTTTAAACACCACTGTGTTTGAGAGCTGGGAGATCGTGGGGCCGTACCCGTCGTGGTGGGTGTTTAACGTGCTGCTCGTCTTGCTGCAGGCCCTGCACACCTTCTGGTCGTATCTCATAGTGCGCATCTCCTGCAGGGCCATCTCCAGAGGAAAGGTGAGACTCCAGAAAATACACCGGACCCTTTATTGCCAAGGACTCGAATATATCTTGTGCTACTAATTTAGCAAAGTTATGGTCATATAACAGATCTTTCACATGTTATTGAGTATATCATAAATCATATCAGTTCAGTATATCTTTACACCTGTTCGGACAGTAATTGTTTCTCATAATAATAGAAACTGGATTGACACCCTGCGCTTTAAATCATTTTGTCTCGCATTTTATCTCAAAATGCCTCTAATTTACATAAAGCAAATATTTGACTATTTGGTCAACTAGTAAAATGATTAAGGCGCATTAAGGCCAAATTTATATAAATACATACTTTTAAACTGTATTTCATACCTGTTTCTGCCATAAAAATGGTCCAGTTCAAAAGTGATTGTTATATTTTTTCTTCTTAAGACTTACCGCTCACTGTAGTCAAATATTCTTCTTCTAAACATTTTCCAGCATTTCAGTAATAAAAAGCATCTATATTTAAGATGCATGCACGTTACCACAAAGCACAGAAGTTATTAAGGATTTACAAAAGATGTGGATTCAAATGGCAATTAATTTACAGTGGCATGCGAAAGTTTGGGAACCCCTGGCAGAATCTGTGAAAATGTGAATAAATTTAACAAAATAAGAGAGATCATACAAAATGCATGTAATTGTTTTATTTTTGTGATATTTTACATAAAAGATGTTTACATATAGTCCACAAGACAAAAAAATAGCTGAAATTAGGTTTGGGAACCCTTGGTTCTTAATACTGTGTGTGGTCACCTGGATAATCTACGACTGTTTTTTGTTTAGTGATGGTTGTTCATGAGTCCCTTGTTTGTCTGAACAATTAAACTGAGCACTGTTCTTCAGAAAAATCCTCCAGGTCCTGCAGATTCTTCAGTTTTCCAGCATCATTTGCATATTTGAACGCTTCCCAGCAGTGACCGTATGATTTTGAGATCCATCTTTTCACACTGAGGACAACTGAGGGACTCGAACACAACTATTAAAAAAGGTTCAAACATTCACTGATGCTCCAGAAGGAAACCCGATGCATTAAGAGCCAGAGGGGTGAAAACTTTTTGAATTTGAAGATCAATGTAAATTGTACTTAATTTGTCTTCTGGGAAACATGCAAGTATCTTCTGTTGCTTCCGAAGGGCAGTACTAAATGGAAAAAAAAATGAAATTTCAACAAAATAAGAAAAATGTGGACATCTTCATCCTGTTCAATCTCGTTTCTCGTAATGCATCGTGTTTCCTTCTGGCGCATCAGTGAATGTTTGAACCTTTTTTTAATAGTTGTGTTCGAGTCCCTCAATTGTCCTCAGTGTGAAAAGATGGATCTCAAAATCATACAGTCACTGCTGGGAAGGGTTCAAATATGCAAAAGATGCTGGAAACTGAAGAATCTGCAGGAGCTGGAGGATTTTTCTGAAGAACAGTGCTCAGTGCACAAACAAGGGACTCATGAACAACCATCATTAAACAAAAAAACAGTGGTAGATCATCCAGGTGACCACACACAGTATTAAGATCCAAGGGTTTCCAAACTTTTGAAGGGGGTTATTTTAATAATTTCAGCTATTTTTTTTGTCTTGTGGACTAAATGTAATCATCTTTTCTGTAAAATATCTTACTCAGGACAGTACTAAATAAAAAATAACATGCATTTTGTATGATCTCTCTTATATTTTTCAAATTATTCACATTTTGATAGATTCTGCCAGGGGTTCCCAAACTTTCGCAAGCCACTGTACCACTCGAGCTCTGTGCTTGTCAAAAACAGAAGGTAATTAAGACAGGAATTTTCACACACCAACATTCTGGATTCAGACGGCAATAAAATCACTATCTAGCTCTTGTTAGTTCCCTTACTTCCCCATGATAAACAATTGCTGTCCAAATAATGCTATTGGTACATTCTTGAAGGGTGTAAACATGTAGTCTGATGGAAGTGGAATTTCTGCTGATTATATATCATTCGAAGTCAGCATGAAATCAAAATTGACTATTTTTACAGTAGTACCTGTTCCTGGTTTTATTGTGAATGATTATCCCAAAAAAAATTTTTTATTTTCTTCATAATCATTCATAAAAATTAAATTGATTGCTTTTAAATTGATGTCACCAAGCTGAAAAATTCATATCAATATTTACAGCAGTTAAAAGATTTGCGATTGCCAATAAAACATCCATTATTGCTTATGTACACACACATACTTCATGGGCCTCATACAACATAAAATGTTGCACAGAAACCATCCTAAATTTGATCTTACGATCATCTCTCAAATATGCGTACATGTGATTCATAGAATGAACGTACGAACAGAAAACGCAACGTATGCCTCTCTTTCAGATGAAATATGAATCACAAATGATCTGGGTTCACTAACTAGTACTTTAACCTAATGCTTATGCTGTATTCCTAAATTAATGCGCTTTTTCTCTCTTCTTTGTCTTCATCGCTGCCATCAAAGGCGGGAAAATGGAATCCTTTACATGTAAGTAGATGATTGAAAGAAGAGATTGGTGCAAAATTGCCATGAATTAGCAGCAAAAAAACATCATTGTCCTGTGCATGGACGCATAAAACTTCTCAGAGTTATGTTTATGGAGTCTGTTTCTCAGAAACACTACCGTTCAAAATGTTGGGGTCAGTAAGTTTTTGTTTTTTAAAGAATGAATAGTTTTATTCAGCAAGGACACATTAAATTGATCAAAAGTGACAGTAAAGACATCTAAAATGTTACAAAAGATTTCTATTTCAAATAAATGCTGTTCTTTTGAACTTTCTATTCATCAAAGAATTCAAAAGCAAAATAATCAGCTTTGCATCACAGGAATAAATTACATTTTAAAATATATTCCGATAGAAAAGTCTTTTTAAAATTGTAATATTTCACTCTACTGCTGTTTTTACCGTATTTTTGATCAAATAAATGCAGCCTTGGTTACCATAAGAGATTTCTATTATTGACCTCAAACATCTAAAATGTCAAACTAAGGTGATTAGAAACAAACAGTCACTTCTAATTGTCAAAATATGGTGCCAGATAGTAAATACTGTCATCTTAATCATCTCTCTACCCTTCCTAGGTGTCAAAGGATGACCGCAGTGACATTGAGTCCAGCTCTGATGAAGACGAGGTTCTTCCTCCTTCTCAGAAACACCACACTAACGGGACCAACGGCGCCCATGGCACCAACGGCTACCTGTCCTCGTCCCCGTGCCCAGACGAACACTAACCGTCCGCCCAGCGTGGATGGCGTTTCACCGGGCCCTAGCTGCATCACTCTCCGTTGTGTCAAATCATGTATGAACATTACCGGTCCCGTACTGGAACTTCTCAATAATGTGAATGCGGTTCTGTTTCGGTTGCTCGCTTTTCACCATTTCCCCCCAGATGTTTTGTGTTCCATTTGTTGGCTTTTGTTTTTGTGGTTGTTTATCCTGCGACATTCGTTACCGAAGCACCTTTTAGATTCAGTGCGGCTCACGCTTTTCTTTCGAGCAAGTGAATGAAAGCGTTGATCTTTATTTCATAATCACGTGAGCATGCTGCTGCGGTCAACTAATCTGGCATCATGGGAACAATAGTTTTCTTGGATTAGTGTTATTTTCTATTTATTAAAAGGAACACTCCACTATTTTTGAAAATAGGCTCATTTTCCAACTCCCCTAGAGTTAAACAGTTGAGTTTTACCGTTTTCGAATCCATTCAGTCGATCTCCGGGTCTGGCGCTAGCACTTTTAGCTGTAGCTTAGCATAGATCATTGAATCTGATTAGACCGTTAGCATCTCGCTCAAAAATGACCAAAGAGTTTCGATTCAATAATAGTTGGCGTAATAATCAAGGAACTTTGCTGCCGTACCATGGGTGCAGCAGGCACAATGATATTACGCAGCACCTGAAAATAGGCTTATTGGAAGTTACCTAGCTGGGGAGTATTTTAAGGCGCTGCATAATATCAATGCGCCTGCTGCACCCATGGCACGGCAGCAAAGTTCCTTGATTATTACGCCTGAATGAGAGTATAGTTCCTAGCCATATCGGCCTAGAAAATCTCAACTTTTCATTTTCCGTCGGTCTTAGTACACGATGTAACTATAGAAGAGTCAAGTTTTAAATAGGAAAAATATAGAAACTCTTTGGTCATTTTTGAGCGAGATGCTAACGGTCTAATCAGATTCAATGATCTATGCTAAGCTACAGCTAAAAGTGCTACCGCCAGACCCGGAGATCGGCTGAATGGATTCGAAACCGGTAAAACTCAACTGTTTAACTCTAGGGGAGTTGGAAAATGAGCCTATTTTCAAAAATAGTGGAGTGTTCCTTTAATTTTTGTATCTTTAATAAATTTGCATTTCTGTGTTTTTTTTTTGGTTTGGTTTTTTTAAACATGCGTTCCCCTTTTCCACGACAAGATGTTGGTGCTGGAGCTGGTGCCCAGTCTAGAACCGCCCTGGGTGTGTTTCCTAAAAGCATTATTAGCCAACTATGGTCACAAAGTCCAACAAACATATGCAAAATGCATCACAAAGTTGTGTTGTTGGAACTTCAGCTGTCCACCTGTAGTTAAAAGCATTTATCCGCTAACAAAAATATGTTCTATGAACGTTTTGTTAACAATTCCATTAAGTTACAAAAAGGGTCTCTGAATGTTCAAAATGTAGTTTTTTAAAATGTTTTAGAATCATTTTTTCTTGGTTTTGTGAACGTTACTAGAACAATTAATTTGATAATTTTCAAACATTATGGGAACGTTACTTTTAAATGTACTTTTAGAAAACATTAGACGAGCATCCACAAAAGTTTCCCAAAATATACCTTACGCAAGTACAGTATATAAATGTTAAATACTTGATTTTGTGCATTCCAAAAGAAATTGCAATTCAAAGCACAATATTTTGAACAGAATCTTGCAAGTTGAAGCAAGTTAGTTGAACCGTTTTAATAACACTGACAGTTTACTAGTACCGACATGAGTAACATAACTTTGGCCACATTCTGGCAAACTTCTGTCAGTTATGAACAAACATTCTTCCAGTAACATTAATACAATGTTTGTTCAAAGTTATTTGATCTTTAATAATGTTAGCAAAAAAAACATTATACCATGATGTTATACCATTCATACCCCCCCAGACCAAAACCCTTCTGGCTGCTTTTGTTGTTTTGGCTGCATCGGTCTTTCTATTTATCTTAATTTAAGATTAGATGTTTATGGTATTTTGAAGCAGTTTTCTTTAATATGGCACTGTTGCAGCCTGCATTCATCTTTCCAGAAAGTTGAAAGGGGGGAAATAAAGTGAAGAGGATAACTAATAAGAAACTGTCTTTTTAAGGTGTTGTGGGGATACAGCACCTCTAAAGAGATCCCAAATAATAATGTTGAATGCATCCTTGCTGAATAAAAGTATTCATTTCTTTCAAAATAAGTCTTTGGAACGGTAGTGTACGTTGATAACGGGAAGCCTGTATTAGTGTTTCAGGTGCTGAAAAGAAAAGGGACACTTATTGTATTTTATCGAGAAATCTTGCCTGACTTGCTTCTTTTAAGGAAAGTGTTTTAGTAATGTCCCGGGATTATATTTGATGATCATTTCTCATTGAATCCCATGAAATATATCAAATTATCACACTGTTTGAATGAACAAACTTACAGGCACTTTGATGAATAAGTGGCACCAAACACTGGTCTTATTTGTTATTATGTTGTCTGTTTTTTTTTATGAGCTTTTTTGAGTTTAGAATAATAGATTATTCCGGTTTTCCTCATGCATTTGATCATCATTCAGCCGAGCTTTATTTAAAGCTTTTGATTCGAGTGTTTTGATGCTGTTTCTTTCAGTGTTGGGAAGGTCGCTGCTGCTGTCTGTTTTGAGCTGGAGAAGCGCTACAGCTAATTAGCCAGGTTGCTGTGTTATGTGATTTACATTTGATGTCAAAAAGGCGAAGATTTAAAAAAAAAAAAAAAAAGACAACTGTATTCTCTGCCTTTGCTGGAAAACTGATTATCAGCGGTACTAATGAATTATGTTGCCATGTATTTTAAATAAACACGACAGACCAAAACCCTTCTGGCTGCTTTTGTTGTTTTGGCTGCATCGGTCTTTCTATTTATCTTAATTTAAGATTAGATGTTTATGGTATTTTGAAGCAGTTTTCTTTAATATGGCACTGTTGCAGCCTGCATTCATCTTTCCAGAAAGTTGAAAGGGGGGAAATAAAGTGAAGAGGATAACTAATAAGAAACTGTCTTTTTAAGGTGTTGTGGGGATACAGCACCTCTAAAGAGATCCCAAATAATAATGAAAACTTCATATAATTATAAACAGCAGACACAGAAGAGCTGCAGCCGGAAAGATTATATATTTTTAGAGATTTGACCATCTTGGAGTCGACCCTTCAAATGCTCCAGTACATCAGCTTTAACCCTATAATCCTCCAGGTCTAGAACAGCTGCTTTGATCGATGTGGATATGAGCGTTCTGACTGGTGCATGGGGAGGAGTGGGCGGAGACTAGAACAATTACACGTTGCTCTGCCCTCAAATGCTAATATAGGGGTGTTCGATTATGTTTTTCAGAGGCGACTCCCGGAATCGACGACTCAGCTCCATTTACTTACAGGGTCGGCAATAAGAAAAATGTACAAGATGGCAGTCGTATATTGCACACTAAATGTA
Organism: Sinocyclocheilus grahami; assembly: GCF_001515645.1. NCBI lineage: Eukaryota > Metazoa > Chordata > Actinopteri > Cypriniformes > Cyprinidae > Sinocyclocheilus > Sinocyclocheilus grahami. Next base: position 61,463 of record NW_015506278.1, read on the forward strand.
GGCTTTTTTCGACACGAAGCCTTACATTAAAAGTTCAGTTCAGAGATGACACCTTGAAATGAGGAGTACACCATCGTTTCCTAGTTGCTGCCAATACATGAAATTTTAAAGAAGCTAAAGTCACGAGAAACACTATTATAGGGATTAGTGAAAGTGAGCGATTTCAGACACAGCAACGAAGTCGACAACAAGATGCCAGTGCTAGAATCGAACCCGACACTACGGCTATTCAGAGTCGAGGAATCGACTCTTTTGAAGTCGACTCCCCATTGACTCGCAAATGCAGTTTCATGATTAGCTCCGAGTTCCCCAAATAACGCCATAGACAAGTAACAAATCCATTACACGTGACAAGTTGTGGGAAAAGCGGAACAGAAAACAAAAAGCGAAGATATCACAAGAGTTCCTTATTAGTCGCCAGCACACCAGCTCCAGACAAACACTGAAAACTATCCCGTTGCTACAGTATATCTTAGTTCTGTGAAACAACAAACCCAATGTTACTCGCGTATCAAGCACAAAGCAACTTCAGCCTCCGGTTGTGACTGCAGCATCCGCTCTCTAACGTCTCTCCAGCGCTGGAAAACCTTTCCTATATTAGTGTGCTGGGCTGGCTCTCATTTTTCCATTGATGGTCCTCTGACATTTCCTCTTTGGTAACATCTCTCTTTCTGCAGTGTTTCTACAAATCTCCCACTTGTTCATTCTCTGACTCTCGCCCCATCATGAACGGAAACGCCCACTTATTGCTGATTGGCTACAAGAGTGTTTTGGTGCTCGGTCTGATCCACTTGTTGTTTTTTCACTATTCATACAGCCAGAACTATGTACAAACATCATTTTTCATTGCAAAACAGCTAGCAAATATGGGCAATTTCAATTCATTTTTAAGTTCATGATTTTGTTTGCATATAAAAGAGTCAAAGCATTATTAAACTAAAAGAAATACTACGAAGAAAAAGAAACATACAATGTAACAACACATTTGAATAGTCTCTTTCTTGCTTGCAGCATAAATACCTCGTTTTTTTAAGTTCAGATGTTTTACCCTTTAAATCAACCATTGTTGCAATTTGACTGTTTGCAGTTCAGCATCATGCAAATATTTCACCACAGAATTCTACAATTGACCAGAGTCCAGCATTCTTTAAAAAAATCATACATTGTAATAAATTGTGCCATTAATGGGTTTCTTTACAAAAATTGACAAAGACTAGAGAAAACTTTTTTTTTTTTGATTGTCCAGAGCTGGAACCTACAGAAAAATCAAAGCTAAAAAAATATATAAATATACATCATTTAATGGAAATTTTGGTCTATATATCATTATCTAGGATTCCTTTAAACTTCTTTTAAAGGAATAGCGAACCAAAAAAAAAGAACATTTACTTATGAAGCTTTTCACTTCATAAGACGTCAACTGATGGACTGGAGTGGTGTGGATTACTGTGATGTTTTTTATCAGCTGTTTATTCTGATGGCACCCATTCACTGTAGAGGATTGGTGAGCAAGTGATGTAATGCTACATTTCTCCAGAGCTGTTCTGATGAAGAAACAAACTCATCTACATCTTGGATGACCTCAGAGCGAGTACATTTTTAGCAAATGTTCATTATTGGTGAACTATTCCTTTAAAAATGGTTTACTGAAAGCAAGCCAAAATGATTATTCAGTGGCATCAGTGCAAAAACCATCTTTTGAAATCATTATTTTAAAAAGCACATTCTTCCATTTTTGTTATTTCATATTTTATTGATTAACTATGATTCTGAAATGTGAGGGGGGAAAAATAGATGTTTCAAGACTTTTGAATGGTTGTTTATTATAGTACTGTCTGCTGGCAATATCAAGACAACCATTAAACCAGCCAACAAAAGTGAAACATTGATTGCTATAGCAAAGACTGAAGCTGCATTCCGCCACTCCTCTGGTTTTATGGAGGGTTAATGATGCCATAATCTTGCACAGGCACACAGGTGATTTCCGCATGCATTCTTCAGGAACAGACAGGGTCAAAGTTTGATCTGCAGAGTTAAAGTACGACTAGTGTGAAGATGAAGGACCCGCTGAGCAGCTGTACTGTGAGTCCAGAGCCATTTAATTCTCTTAACTTTACTGGCAAAACAAATAAATTCAACTATTAACTTGATATTTGTTGTAGAGCATAATGGTGTTCAGATGTGTTGACGTCTGCTTCACAATATCGCTCCATATTGCTTATTATTAACAGAGTTAAGTTTGTCTGGACTTTGCTGTCAACTTGACAAAGCTTGCCTGAAAAAGTCCACCAACATTTTTTTAATCCATCTGAAAGTTTAGACAGAGAGACAAGACAGATTGACTGATTGATTTCTAGATGCTAGAGGCAGTTTCAAAGATGTCCTGAGTGGTTGCTTGGGCATTGCTTTTCTATTGAACAATAGAACGATAGATTGTTTGTTGTTTAATTAGGCTGTATATTCTGTTTCAGTATAATCTGCTGTATCAGGATCTGAAGAGAATCTCTAAGAATGGCGAGTTTTTCTGCAAAGAGCTCTTGGCCGTCTTTCAGCAAAGGTAACATATGATCTCTGCTCTTCTTCTCTTGAGGTCGTTGTAGTACTTGACCTCTAAGACACTGAAGGTACTCGGACTTTCCATTCGCAAGAGAAGAAAATGCAATGGAAAAGAACACAGTAGTTCTCCAAAACCCTGAAATCCTTGAAATGTTCAGGGCAGAATCTCACTGACCTGAGCAAACAAGCATGACTAATACAACAGACATTGTTTTCTGTGAATTTAGATCTGAACTGGAGCTCAACTATTCGAAAGGACTTCAGAAGATCGCAGGGAAACTTCTTAAAGTCTCGAAAGAGATGTGTGACAAGTGAGATGGATTGTCTATCTATCTAATCATCAACCTCAGGAGTTCAAGCTAGATATAATATGAATAAAAATATTATAAAAATAACAACAATGGGTGCTACATCTTTAAAAAAAATTTTTTTTAAAAAGCTAGCTTTTTAGTCCCAAAATCAATGTGTGCTCTAACATTTTGAGGAAATATACACTAATGTATTTTTAGATATTATATATATTTTTCAGTTCATTTTATGAGGTTTGCATGAATAATATCGAAAATTTTTATATTCCTAAAATCTGTTTTTTAGGAGCAAACATTAAAACATGCAAATGAAGTAGAAGGAATTTATAAAATATTTTTAAAGTAAAATATAAGTAAAAATATATGTAATAATATTATAGGTCAAATGTTATAATTATAAGTGAAATATTTAAAAATCTTTTAAACAAGCTGAATTTACCTGTAAAGCAAAAAATCATAAGATATTAGATCTTCTCATATCTTTAATACGAGTTTATTTTGTCTTAATGCAATGACATTTTTTCCCACTTGTTTTAAGTATAAAGAACTCAAAAACAAGTGCAAGACAAAATAAACTCATATTAAAAATACATATTCGGAAAACAATACTTAGCATCTTATATAGTGTTGCTTTTCATGTAGCGTAACTGGAAAATCAGACCGAATTTTGCACGTCATGTTAACCGTGTCAGCAGTGCAGGTTAATATTTGATGCACTTGCCTTGCAAACTCATTGACAGCTTTTCCTCTTCAAAGCTCCACATATCGTGCGTGGTCCTTCATTTCAGATGAAATGTACGCCTCAGCAGATGCCCACCGGTACGACACTGCACTGGATCAGCCTCTTTTTATTATTCATGTGGGTTGCTGTGTATTTATATCAGGCTTATTCTTTCAGCATACTGGCAAGTGCTCTCAACCAAGATGCTATTCAGGAAATCCGTCAAATCCTAGATGAACACGGGAAAAGAAAAAGACCGGTATGTCACTTACAGGAATAGTCCATCCAAAAATGAAAATGTACTCACCCTCAGGCCACCCAAGATGTAGATGAGTTTGTTTCTTCATCAGAACAGATTTGGAGAAGTTTGGCATTGCATCACTTGCTCAGCAATGGATCCTCTGCAGTGAATGGGTGCCGTCAGAAAGAGAGTCCAAACAGTTGATAAAAACATCACAATAATCCACACCACTCCAGTCCATCAGTTAACGTCTAGTGAAGTGAAAAGCTGCGTGTTTGTAAAAAAACAAATCCATCTTAAAGGCATTTAACTTTAAACCCTTGCTTCTGGCAAAAATATGAGTCCATAATCCATAATAACGTTTCCTCCAGTGACAGGACAACAGGACTTGGACTTTTCACATCAAAATCCACCCACATATTTGTTTTAGACTGTTTTCACATGTAAACGGTGCTTGATCTGTTCATATTTCGCTCCTGATTCAGACAAGATGACTTTTTCACTGGAGAAAGCAACATTATGGATAGAGGACTCATATTTTAGCAGGAATCAACAGTTTGAAGATTCCTACAAACACGCAGCTTTTCACTTCACTAGACGTTCATTGATGGACTGGAGTGGTGTGGATCACTTGTGGATTATTGTGATGTTTTTATCAGCTGTCTGAACTTTCATTCTGACGGCACCCATTCACTGCACAGGATCCATTGGTACATTTTATAATTCTGGGTGAATTACTTCTTTAATGTTTATGCATATATTTATATTGAGATTTACAGCAGCATGTTTACACTACAGTAAGTCTCGTATGTTCACAGCTTGACAACGCCGTTGAAAAGTCTGGAAAGCTTGTTCTTACAAACTGGAGTGAACAAATTAAGGTAAGAAAAGGTACAGATGTTTATCGAGATTTGACCAGAAAAGCCTATATTAACGTGAGATTCAAAAGTACTTTTGCATCTTGTTTTGCCATGAGGAGGATATATTTTGAGCAGAAATGTGTTTTTACAGCTGAAAAAGAAGCTGATTGGGTTGACGAGGGAACATGAAGCTCTCTTCAGCTTTGTGGAGAAAAATAAGCAAATCTGTACAGAGAAGGAAAAACAGAAGGTAAATATGATGGTTAATTGGCTATAGGGAAAAGCAATTAACAGGTATTTTTGTGACGTTACTTTCATCTAGATGTTGAACAGATTGACTAAATCAGCAGAGCTTCAGGCCAGAGTTGATGAGGAATATTTTAACACTAACATGGAGGGTCACCACATCCGACTGAAGCTGGAGAACACGCTGAAAACCTGCTATCAGGTTCCAGCTGATTTCCACATCTTTACATTTTCATCTTCTCTGAAATCCATTGCATTTTGACTGATTCAGTTCTGCGTTTCAGATTGTTCAGGAGCTTGAGAAGCAAAGAATAGAGACTCTGTCCAACACCCTAGACAAGTACAGTCTCTTCATGACTGTCTACGCACAGACCGTCGTTCACGTGAGTAACTGAACCCACCAAACACTGAAGGTAACTTTAACAGATTCAAAAGTGCTGGGAGAAATTCTGATTTTAAGATGCTCTCTTTGAATTTACGAGTGTGAATTTGAATTTAAATGGCCACAGATGAATTAAAATAGAATTCAGTACTTTCAATACATTCCAAAAAATAAATAAATAAACAAAACAATAATAAAAGGCTACAGAACCACAAAAGGTCCACACTTCGTTTTTTTATATTTTCATAAAGATAAATAAATAGTTGGCTTCAATATCATCTTTTCTTTTTAATTCTATTTTATTATTAAAATAATTAAAAATAAATTTTAAAATGGATTTAATTCTTTAATATTTAGACAGTTTTGAAGGCTTTAGAGCAAATGTAAGTATTGTGGAAATTAACCTGCTCCTTAATTATTTTTTTTCTTTTTAATAATCCAATAAAAGAAATAATACAATCAAATAAACGCTACACCGACACATTTTTCCCCTTGAATTCTTAAAGAATTTTCTGCAACACACCTCAATTCAAATTCAATTCATAATTTAAACCTAGCAATGATGTCTTTTATTATAGCATTTCTTGAAGCGATTAAACTGACTTCAGGTCAGACTTACTGGTGGATTTGCATTTGCTGAATGTTTTTGATAACAGAGTCATAAACAGATCGAACAGGCCGTACACAAAGTTGATGTGGAGAAGGACATTCAGTCGCTGGTCGAGGACGTCAGCGCTACAGCGGATGAAAGCAAAGCTGAATTTCTCATGGCTGACTACTTTGTAAGTCTTTTGAGTTTACAACACAAATTTGTGTTGCAGAATTGATATGAAATGGGTTGCTGTTTGTGTGTGTGTGTGCGTTTATACAGGAGGAAGAAGGAAAAACAGTCATGAGAAAAGACAGAAGGAAAGATGCCATCAGGACCAAACTTCAGCGTCTGGAGGACTGCATCACGAAATCAAAAAGTGACAGAGAAGGTTTGGATCTTGTAGATACTGATTCATAGCTGAGCGTATGTGATTTAAAAGGGTCATATCATGAACATTTAAGTTGAAGGAACATGTCAAAGACACCTATTGGTGTCCAGAAATCTGCCTGTAAGGGCACATTTATATAAAAAGGAAGAAACAGGACAGATACTGTTATTCCTAAATACCAGAAGAACTAATCATAGTGAAAACTGTAGGAAGTTCATGAAAAACTACTTCGACCTCAGGGAACTGAATTTTAAAAAGTATGATATGACCCCCTTTAAACAGAACTGGTTTATTCCTCAGAGATCTTATTAGGTGGTTCTGTCCTGTTTTTATTGTTCATTATATGACATTTAGCTCAACACTGACACATAAATCTGGATTTCAGGTTTAGAGAAAATGGTGAAAGTATACACAGAACAGCCAAACTTCTCCAATCAAAAAAACCTGGAGGAAACGGAACAGTTACTGGATGAGGTCAGATGTTACATTTCATTCCAATGTTCTGTTGAATATTAATCATAACTTTGCTTTGCATAAATTTGTCAAAAAAAATTCATTCAACTGTTTTGATCCCTGTATATTTAAAGGGGTCATATGACGTTGTTAAAAAAAAAACATTATTTTGTGTAATGAAATGGGTTTATGCGGTTTAAGGTTCAAAAAACACATTTTCCACATACTGTACATTATTGTTTCTCCTCTATGCCCCGCCTTTCTGAAACGCGTAGATTTTTTACAAAGCTCATCGGTCTGAAAAGCGAGGTGTGCTCTGATTGGCCAGCTATCCAGTACATTGTGATTGGCCGAATACCTCAAGCGTGTGACGGAAATGTTACATCCCTTACCATACTGTGATGCCGTGTCCCGGCCGGAGCGACGAGACAGAAACATTAAAACCCATTATAAACGAGGCATTTGTTGCATCCAGTGGGGACATAATTACTGATTATAATGACTTAATACGTTTTTTTTACATGTTGCATCGCGCCGCGTAAACATAAAACCATGCCTGCATTTGTGATCGGAGAAATGACAAACAACAAGCGCTACTCTACACTGCTCAAAACTCGCGTTTGAATCATCAGTGGCAAGTTCTTTAAATATGAAAACGTACTTACAGGCTGTGAGTCAGCATTATTTGTCAGAAAACCGGCATTGTAGGCTACTCTCCCAGGAAACAGTCCTTGTCCTCCGTAAAATGCGTTGTACACACACGAATATATGGGTTAAACTGTTCTGGAACAGTGTTGTAAATACAACTTAACCACTGATTATTAGTCGTGTCCTCTTTTGGAAGACCAAACAAAGTATTTTCGCTTTCACAACAAAACACGCAGCGTCTCCACGACATTGCGGCGTGGCAACAATACTACAGCGAGAATCAAAGTTACGCATTCTTTCTTTGCGTGTATTTTGGGTGGCGTTATGCAAATCTTCCCACACTGTGACGTAGACATGTGGGGGCGTGTTTAAACGAGGCATTTTAGGAGGGCGTGGAAGAGTCTTAATTTTTATAAAGAATATCTCGTTGGGTTTGAGACTTTAGTCTTTGAAACTTTAGGGATCTTATCTATTCACAAACAGCTTGTAACACTCCGAAGAGAAAGGAAAACTTGAAATCGCATCATATGATCCCTTTAAACATGTAAAGGTATTTAATAAAAAGGTTTTTACAAACTGTATATTGACTGCTCTCTCTCTCTGTAGGCCATCCTCAAACTGGACCTTTTGGAGGCGACGCATTGCAAACTGACTCACAGTCTGGCAGAGATAGAGGGCAAACCAAAATCAAGACATCGATTCAGTGACAGCATCACTAAATGGAAAGAAAAGGTAAGCTTGCTGAAAAAGCACCTATTTAGTACTAGAAGCATACCGTTTTATTTTAATAAAATTATTATCAGCATGCAATTTAAAGTATGAACTTCTGGGAATATAATTTTTTTGTTTTAATTTATTGGTCAAGTTATTAACAGCATGCATTTTAAGTGCAAGCTTTTGGGAGTAAATTTTTTTCCCTTCATTTTATGTTGATAAATGTGTTATCAGTATGCATATTTTATTTCATTTTAGCAAAATTATTATCAGCATGCTTTTTCAGTGGAAACCTTTTGGAGTAACACATTTTATTTTAGTAAAATTATTATCAGCATGCATTTGGTCAGTATGCATTTTAAGTGCAAACGTTTGGAAGTAACAAATTATATTTATTCTATTTTAGTAAAATTATTTTCAGCATGCATTTTAAGTTCAAACTATTTTTTTTAGTAACAACACAAAGACGTTGAGCAAAAAAAGTCTGTAGGTACAGCAGGGGGACTGATAAAACATGTCTTTAAAAATAAATAAATACAAATTAAATATGGTTAGTGTCTCTAGTGTCAAAAGGTGCGAATCTTAAATCAAGTTTAAGACCACAAGCTAAAATGCTTTTATATTTAAATGATATAATCAGCAGCATATATAATCAGCAACAACAATTTGAGTGAAAAGTTCAATTGCTTACATTAGATTACCGACCTAGAAAAAGTACCAAATCAACACTTGATTAATTTCAAGGTTAAAATGAAATAAAATCACGGATTTTAAATGTGGTTTGTACCTCACTTTGAAATTGAATGATGCATCTAATACATAATGAAAGGGAAAAAATCACTTCGTACTTCAGTCACACTGTATGTTAAAGTTAAACAAAGTTTACCTTGGATTTTTTTGATCTCAAGACTGAGGGGCTTCTGAAAGATGTCTTTACATTTGTTCAGCTTCTTCAGTCTGTCCTTGTTGGCTTTATTTTGTGACTGAATCACTATAAAAAATGCATAAAACAAACATTAGTAACATCAGCTTGGATAGAAAGCAATAATAAAGTAAACCTCTGTCCATTGTGTCTGGCTAAAATGCTTTTATATTTAAATGATATAATCAGCAGCATATATAATCAGCAACAACAATTTGAGTGAAAAGTTCAATTGCTTACATTAGATTACCGACCTAGAAAAAGTACCAAATCAACACTTGATTAATTTCAAGGTTAAAATGAAATAAAATCACGGATTTTAAATGTGGTTTGTACCTCACTTTGAAATTGAATGATGCATCTAATACATAATGAAAGGGAAAAAATCACTTCGTACTTCAGTCACACTGTATGTTAAAGTTAAACACAAAGTTTACCTTGGATTTTTTTGATCTCAAGACTGAGGGGCTTCTGAAAGATGTCTTTACATTTGTTCAGCTTCTTCAGTCTGTCCTTGTTGGCTTTATTTTGTGACTGAATCACTATAAAAAAATGCATAAAGCTAACATTAGTAACATCAGCTTGGATAGAAAGCAATAATAAAGTAAACCTCTGTCCATTGTGTCTAACTGTCTGTAACATAACAGTCATATGCAGGAAAAAGACTAAACATGGCAAAATGAATGAACAAATATGATTTACTGGACATACAGCATTTCATTCAGAAATATTTCTAGTAAATGATTCACAAATGAATCATGCTTGTGAGTGTTTCTTTGCAATGATTTGAAAACTCACTCATCTGTAGTAACGGATCACTCTCTCTACCTCCCTTACTTTAAGCATAGTCCACTACACATTAACACAACGTCGCATGAGAGAAAGGAAAGGATTACACACATTCCCGGTTTTTGGCCTGATCCTTCTTGAGCTTCTCGATTCTCTGAAATAAGAGCGCTTTGTGGTGCTCTTTGTCTTCAATCTCCGACACAACCTCAAGATGTTCAGCACTCTTCTCTTTCTGTAAAGATGTTTTCTCTTTCAAATCTAATAGCAAAAGAAAGGAAATATCATGGTAGTCATTCAACTGACAGATCCAGACAACACAACATTAGATTTCTGTTATTAAAATGTCAAACAAGTGTGCCAATCAACTTCTCACCTTCTTTGTATGTTTTTATCATGTCAAAAATGGTTTCATCCCCCTTGCATTTCTTAAAACAAGTACCTATGTAGAAAAAGAGAAAGAAAACATATACATTATATAACTTGAAATATTCACATACATTTTTCTTGCAATACAAAATTTAAAAAGCTACAGAAACCTGATATATTAAATGAATTAAAACGGTAACTGGGACTTTTTAATCTCACGGTTCTTACTTTTTCCCCCCTCACAATTCAACTTTTTTTTCTCTGAATTGATATCTCACAATACTGAGCTTATATCAAAATGTTCTAAACTATCAGAACAGTCAGAATTTTGAGACAAACTCGTAAATGCAAGAAAAGTCATTTTCTTGAAATAACTTCTTTTTTTTTCATTGCAGAGACAAAAAAACTGAATTGCAAGATTGTATCTCATTTTGTATTTATTTCTGAAAGAACAAAAAGTCTGAATTATAAGATAAAAAAGCAATTGTTTTTTTTTTTTAATCCTGGGGCAGAATCAAGCTTCCATAAAAAGCTTAATTGTGAATATCATGATTTTAATGCACTTTTTATTTGGCTATTAAGTTTCTGTGAATCCGTTTAAGCGGTCTATACAAATAAACTTATTAAAATTATAATTCAATAAATTAAGAAAAAATAAAAATAACAACAACAACAAAAGTGTTCAGAGCAAATACAAACTTCCAAATTGTAAACACACCACAATATAATTCAGTTTTCACCATATATCACCTAGCCTTTTTTAAATGCAGATGGATTATAATGACAGATATTTAACCTGACATGCCCTACTTTAATTTCCATCCCACAAGTAATCTTTTTAAAATATATATTAACAATAACACTTGCACATTCAACTCGAACCCTGATAGTCCATAGCAAGCATAAACAATCCCATGCATCTCTTACCGAAGACGGATTTCATGTACCGCCGGTGTTCCTGACAGAGCTCTGTCACTCTTCCATTGAGCACTTCTCCCATGGCCTGATCCAGCAGTTTGGTCCTGATCTCCTCCAGTTTGCTGCTTAACTGCTCCGCCACATTGTAGTCTCTGATGGATGCCATACTGAGCTGCAAAATCATCCAAACAACACAGTGACAGTTATTTACCAGCAGCGTTGGGTACATAACGTCGCATGAGAGAAATGAAAGGATTACACACATTCCCGGTTTTTGGCCTGATCCTTCTTGAGCTTCTCGATTCTCTGAAATAAGAGCGCTTTGTGGTGCTCTTTGTCTTCAATCTCCGACACAACCTCAAGATGTTCAGCACTCTTCTCTTTCTGTAAAGATGTTTTCTCTTTCAAATCTAATAGCAAAAGAAAGGAAATATCATGGTAGTCATTCAACTGACAGATCCAGACAACACAACATTAAATTTCTGTTATTAAAATGTCAAACAAGTGTGCCAATCAACTTCTCACCTTCTTTGTATGTTTTTATCATGTCAAAAATGGTTTCATCCCCCTTGCATTTCTTAAAACAAGTACCTATGTAGAAAAAAAGAAAGAAAACATATACATTATATAACTTGAAATATTCACATACATTTTTCTTGCAATACAAAATTTAAAAAGCTACAGAAACCTGATATATTAAATGAATTAAAATGGTAACTGGGACTTTTTAATCTCACGGTTCTTACTTTTTCCCCCCTCACAATTCTAAGTTTTTATCTCACAATTCAACTTTTTTTTCTCTGAATTGATATCTCACAATACTGAGCTTATATCAAAATGTTCTAAACTATCAGACCAGTCAGCATTTTGAGACAAACTCGTAAATGCAAGAAAAGTCATTTTCTTGAAATAACTTCTTTTTTTTT
>NW_015506278.1:73502-77079 GCF_001515645.1 Sinocyclocheilus grahami
ATGTTACTGTAGTTCTAGACTAAATGTGAATGTGCGTTAATTCATCCCACTCACAAAAAACTGATTTAGTATTCATCAAAATGAATTAAAACAGTGAAATGCAAACTCAGAATATGACAATAATTAAATATGTCAAATAACACAAATGTATCTAATCCTATTTTATTAACCAATGTCTTTGCTGCTGACCTTTGATGATCCAGTTCAACCGTACTAATAAGCAAAAATGACTTTAGAGAAATGAACAATTGTGCTTAGTTTTTTTATTGCTGAAGAGTGTTTCTTCTCCTGCGTTCTACTGTACAGATGTGAATTTACTTTTCCTTCAGCCTGAGGTTTATTCATTACACTTTTTGGTGTGAAAGGGCTTTTATATTTGCTATAAATAGAACTTCTTATATTAAAAACAATCAAGCCCTGCTTATATTTACAAAAGTAACGCAAAAGTAATACAACGCATTACTTTCCATTAAAAGTAACGCAATTAGTTACTACTTCTTATATTAAAAACAATCAAGCCCTGCTTATATTTACAAAAATAACGCAAAAGTAATACAACGCATTACTTTCCATTAAAAGTAACGCAATTAGTTACTTTTTTAATAGGGAGTAACGCAATATTGTAATGCGTTACTTTTAAAAGTAACTTTCCCCCACACTGGTTACTACACTAGACAACTCACACTCAGGGGGAGTTTACTACATATTATTACTATTATCTACTCTACTACAATATAAAACAATCTAACAATGCAGTTATATATGCATTATTTGGCCATGTTATAATCATATTCATGTAATCCGGTTGAGCAAAGTTACAGTTGTTGCTGTCATATTGATAATACTTCAGCGCGTGTGTTTTAACCTGTTCTTTCTTCAATTCTAGGTACTGAAACCAAGACAATGCTGATTAAATGATATTATAACAGTCGCAAAGAACATTTCAATCTCTCACCCGTCTTCTGGCGTGAAAATAAACGCGACTTTTCTCGTCGTTTTCAAAACAATCCGCGCCCGGAAGCTCAGCAGTTACACCGGAAGTGGCGTCAGATAAACGCGTCGTCACAACTACAAAATAGCGGTATGAAATTTCCATTGTTCCAAGCTTACTTAAGAAATTAATTTCGAGTTCCGAAATATGCATTTCAAATTCTCTCAAAAGGCTAAGTATATACTGGTTATATTGTGCGGTCCGTCGTTCTCCCTTCATTGAGTAGTTTGTAATGCTGCGCCATCTGGTGTTTGTTTGAGCGCTGGCGGATGCAGGACGTAATTATAATATAATATAGTAATATAATAACCATTATATATAGATCAATGGCTGTTTCCTGCATTTTCATCTGACAAACATGTCTTATTTGACATAAGGGGGAAAAATGCAATACATTAGGAACAATCATGTCTTTTTGGACAACATTTTTGGAAGTAGGCCTATAAGAAAGTATAATTTCATGTCTGGCCTATTTTGCATTTGTTATCAAAAATTGACATATTTCTTTCTCTCTCTCTCTCTCTCTCTCTCTCTCTCTCTATATATATATATATATATATATACACACACACACACACACACACACACATTTAGAAGAGCTAAAATAATATATATATCAATGTAAATGCAGAGTATTTTTAAAGCTCGTCTCATTTTCCTAGCTAAATACTGGAAATGTCAGCCGGACTGTTATTTTCAGTGCAAGATAGTCATGCAGATCACCATAAAGGATTTCATCAGCATTAATGTAGTGGTTTTTTCCCCTCTTTAAATCAAGTTTTTGATGCAGTATATTAAAATATTCATATATGCAATATTCAGCCACACTGTAAAAAAATAAATCCGTAAAATAACAGAAAAGGTACTGGCAGTGGCAGCTCGTTACGCACGAGATTATGCATTAATTTTACAGACATTTCTGTTAACTCTAAAACACAGTGCAATGACGTTTAAATTCAAAATACTTGTAAAACAGCTGTAAAAAATAAATACAGAAAAAATCCTTCAAATTACACAATATAGTGTGCCCTATTTTTACAGATTATTTTTTTTGAGTGCATTTAAATTTTCATATCAGGCTGTTTGTGGTCATCTGGTCTTTCCACTAAATTAATCTCATCTAAAATGTATTGTTTACATTTGATCCTTCCACTTTTTTACAAATACCCTGTTGAAAGAAAAAAGCCTGTGGGCTAGTTTTAGAGTGTTTTAAGTAGTTTTGAGCTGGTCGGGCTTGGGAGACTAACTGGCTGACGACTTAAACCAGCTTGCAAGAACAACAAACCTTTATACCTTTTAACCTTTAGCTCGTTCAAGCTGTTTTCTTTCAGAAAGGTAATGTCAAACACTTTAAGTTTATATTTCCGATACTTTAATTTTTTAAAAATCCCTTTACAACAACTTCATGCCCTCTTAGGCCTGTGGAACAAATAAACAAGCGAGAACAAACGTAATACTATTGCTGCTTAGCTACACATAAGCACAATTTTTCCTTATTGAAGGCAACATTAATGGTGACAAATGTGTTTCAATTACATACAGTTTTTAAAATGTACAAATTGTTCATCTGTAACATTTGAATGACAATAAGTGAGACATCAAAACCGGATCACACATAAACAATGACTGAGCGTAAAGGTATCAGTGATTATGAACATGTTATCAGTCCCGTACTATTATCACTATAGTTCAAGGACACCATATCTTCAGCTGCTACAAGAAGTCGAATCTCTGCAACCTTTTAGTACAAATCAAATGTTTGCATGTCACACATTTGGATACAATACATTTTCGGTCAGTTTCTTGAAAAAAAGAAAGAAACAAAATACAGGTCATCCAGGTTGACTAACCACACCTGTATAATTCAAGCACATAGAGGATGTTGTCAAGACATAATAAACGTCCACTTATCAATAAATACACATCAATAAAAAAACACCTCAACAATTGTTAAGTAATTCCATTACCAAATGTAATGAGATGTAATCTTGACTAGGCCAGACACACCAATGATTGATCAAGCAATGGCGTGAGTTGGAGGCGGGACTACCTGCTCATCCAAACGCTATATTTTTTTTAAAGGGGTCATCGGATGCCCATTTTCCACAAGTTGATATGATTCTTTAGGGTCTTAATGAAAAGTCTGTAACATAGCTTAGTTAAAATTTCTCAATGGTAGTGTAAAAAAACACCTTTTTTACCCTGTCAAAAACAGCTCTTTTCAGAGTGTAACACAGTTTGTAGTTCGGGAAGAAGGAGGCGGGAACCGGCGAACATTCAAACTAAACTTTAATAATAAAATAAACACAAAATAGGCGGTGGTTTTGGTTCTGTTTGTGAATAGCGCGACAGCCCCTCACGGACGACTCGCGCTATTCACAAACAGAACCAAAACACAAAATAAAGTCCAGGCCTGGTCCTCTCTCGTCTTTCACTGTCGTAGCTCCTCCTTTTATCCTTCCGGAGCTCCTCCGTGGGACTCGGCCCCGCCCCCGCCCCCACTCGTCATATACCCCCATCGCCCCTCGCAGGCCGGGGGGGTACTCCCGAGACTGTGCTCTACTCCCCCCCCCCTCCCCCCCCCGG
>NW_015506278.1:77089-78596 GCF_001515645.1 Sinocyclocheilus grahami
CGGCGGACACGGCGGACACGGCATACCTGGGGGTAAGGACAGACAGACGAGGCAAGAGAAAAGGAGACGGAAGGAAGAGGAGAGACCGATTCGAGAGAGGGGAGAGAGGAAAAGAAAAAATATATATTATCAGTCCGGTTCCCGGACACATTGCTGCTTGGTCCTCAACCGGCTGAGAGGCTCTCACTCGCGGTGCCATGCGATGGTACTGGACATCTTTGGTGGACGGCCCACCGCTCCTCCGCCTCCTGGCGGACGGCGATGGCTCCTCCTGTTGATGGCAGCCGGCAGCGAGTCCCCCGTTCCCTGCTCCTCCCCAATCATGGTGGACGGCAGCAGGCTCCGGCCTCCTGGCGAATGGGGCCAACTCCTCCGCTCCCTCTCGGACGGCAGCCACCCCTCCTCGACCCAGGAGTGCGGCAGCAAGCTCTCCGTCCCACCTTGTCTTCCATCATTCCAGCACCACCGCCTCGGGCAGCCACCTGTGGTCTCTCCGCTTGTTCCTGCTGCCCGATCTACTCAGCACTGCGATCCCCCTCAGCAGCTAGGGCTCTCTGACAGCGTGTCCCTCCTTCCTCCTGGGTTTCGGCACTAATGTAACACAGTTTGTAGTTCGGGAAGAAGGAGGCGGGAACTGGCGAACGTTCAAACAAAACTTGAATAATAAAATAAACACAAAATAGCGCAAAAGCACAAACAGAACCAAAACACAAAATAAAGTCCAGGCCTGGCCCTCTCGATTTGAGAAAAGGGGTAGATTTTAGTAGATAAAAAAAAAAACACTGGGTGGATTTTTATCATAATAGGGTGGTTGTGTACACACACTGCCAACACACATTTCTGTTCAAACTACTTGTAAACTAATAGGGGCCCCTGTGGTGACAAGTTTGTAGTATGCTGCTTTCCTGGCCATGAGCTCCTCGTGGGTCCCTTTCTCGATGACCACGCCCTGTGACATCACAGCGATGATGTCAGCAGTCTGAATGGTGGAAAGCCTGTGAGCAATGACGATACACGTGCGTCCCTGACGGGCCTCGTCAAGCGCAGCCTGAACAACCTGAAGATTGAAAATCAAAGATATTTTGTGCATTAAAACGTTATTCAGAAATACAGGCATCAGTGCTGAGTGGAGTACTTTTAACCTCCTAATATTATTCTTAGATTAATTTTAGGTAATATAATGCAACTACGTTTTTATTACATTTAGATTTCTTTTAACTAGTGCTGTCAAATGATTAATCGCGATTAATCGCATCCAAAATAAAATATTTTGTTTACATAATATGTGTGTGTATACTTTGTATATTTATTATGTATATATAAATACACACACATACAATATATATTTTGAAAATATTTCCATGTATTTCCATGTATATATTTATATTCATATAATTGATATTATAGATAAATATTTTAAATGTACTAACTTCACATATTTTTCTTAAATATATACATGCATGTGTGTGTATTTATATATATATATATATATATATATATATATATA
>NW_015506278.1:80286-91193 GCF_001515645.1 Sinocyclocheilus grahami
AAAGGGGAAAACATTTAACCAGATTTAAAAAAAACACTGGGTGGATTTGTATCATTATAGGGTGGTTGTGTACACACACTGCCAACACACATTTCAGTTCAAACAGCTTGTAAAAGTGCGTGTAGCATCCTATGACCCCTTTAACTAATAGGGGCCCCTGTGGTGACAAGTTTGTAGTATGCTGCTTTCCTGGCCATGAGCTCCTCGTGGGTCCCTTTCTCGATGACCACGCCCTGTGACATCACAGCGATGATGTCAGCAGTCTGAATGGTGGAAAGCCTGTGAGCAATGACGATACACGTGCGTCCCTGACGGGCCTCGTCAAGCGCAGCCTGAACAACCTGAAGATTGAAAATCAAAGATATTTTGTGCATTAAAACGTTATTCAGAAATACAGGCATCAGTGCTGAGTGGAGTACTTTTAACCTCCTAATATTATTCTTAGATTAATTTTAGGTAATATAATGCAACTACGTTTTTATTACATTTAGATTTCTTTTAACTAGTGCTGTCAAATGATTAATCGCGATTAATCGCATCCAAAATAAAATATTTTGTTTACATAATATGTGTGTGTATACTTTGTATATTTATTATGTATATATAAATACACACACATACAATATATATTTTGAAAATATTTCCATGTATTTCCATGTATATATTTATATTCATATAATTGATATTATAGATAAATATTTTAAATGTACTAACTTCACATATTTTTCTTAAATATATACATGCATGTGTGTGTATTTATATATACATAATAAATATACAAAGTATACACACACATATTATGTAAACAAAAACTTATTTTGGATACGATTAATCGTGATTAATCGTTTGACAGCACTACTTTTAACCCCTGGGCATGTGATCTAAAGCTCAAATCTAATTGGACGGCTTGTTTCATCGCAGGGCAACGGGTAAAAAAAATTAAATCAAAACTGGTCGAAATAAAATCTCGCTAGAGACTGTTCGCACCTAATGTGAATAGCTCCATAGGGATCTATTGTTTTGATTCAAGAACGTTATTGTGTACATTCGTGTCGCTTAATCAAGCTCAGTGTGAAAGGCCCCTACTTTGATTTGAATAGAATCTTGTACCATATTGATATAAAAATAAAAGATTTCATTTATTTATTCCATTTTTTGTTATCAGCAACATGAAGTGCATTACACTATGTCAGGGTTTCCCAAACCAGAGTTTGTGAAGGAACTACAGGGGTTTGTAAATGATTAAAAAGCTAATAATTAAAAATTACATCTTAAATATGCTAAAGTAAAATAAATATTTTTAAAATAAAAATAAAAAAATCTAAATAAAACCCTCGTTGTGTGTGCAATTCCACAAAATTGGAAGACTATCATATATTAGAAATAGGCTTTTTTAGAAACGAAAATTTAAATGATTAAAAAATAGAGAAAAATCAATGAATTAGGAATAACTTGCTGCCATTTTGTGAATATTAAGGAATCATGTAATCAATAAAATTTACTGTAGTCTGATTATCAGTATTTTAAAACATAATATAATCTAATAACGTTTTGGAATTTGATTATGTAATTCAGATTACATATAATCAGTTACTACTCAGCATTGAAGACAATATTGAGAAAGTGTGAAATTTGGCTGGTGGTAAATTACAGTCAGACTATAAAATAAGTGCAATCACACACTGATATAGTTTTACCTTCTCACTCTCAGTATCGAGTGCAGACGTGGCCTCATCCAGCAGCAGGATTTTAGGGTTTCTGACGATGGCTCTTGCGATCGCTATGCGCTGTTTCTGTCCACGGGATAACTGAGAGCCTTGAGCACCGACCTGAGTTTCATATTTCTGGAAAGCACAACAATAATCCAGAAAATCTATTTTTTTAATGGAACGGTTTATTGAAAATGTAAAAAAAAAACAGTTTGCACGTGTTTCATGCTGATCATTTAGATACCTTCATGTATCAAATATGGTACAGTAGGCTTAAAGCCAAAAAAGATTCTGGTCTTATGTACGATTCATCAGTGCTTGTAATTCCAAATGTTTGTGTTCATAACAATTTAGCAGAAGGTCATTTCCAGGAATTTCCCATTTGAATCAATGGCAGCGGCTCGACTGGTGCATGAAGTATGTCTAACTGACCATACTAACATGTTTCTTTCTGAATAACTTGCTTTAGTTGTAAATACATTCAATTATAGACAGAAAATGAGATGAACAACATTTCATGTAGCCACATTTAAACTTGATATCTGTAAATCCAAATAGTCAAGTCATGAATAAAATGAATGCATAACTTACATCAGGTAGTGTCATCACAAAATCGTGCAGATAGGCCTTCTTAGCAGCCTCTATAATCTCCTCCATGCTCACGGTACGAGAATTATCGCCATACTGGATATTCTCTGCAATACTGCAGTCGAACAGCACTGGCTCTTGGGATACGATGCCAATCTGAGACCTCAGGAAGGGCACGCTGATGCTCGCAGACGGACGTCCATCGATCAGCTAGGGCAAGAGCAGAAAGTCATGGTTTGTTTGTCACAATCAAGGATTTTGCATTTCATCTTGCTTATTAAGAGATATTTTAATAGCTGCAATTCCTTGTGTGTTTTTATCAAAATGGCAAGATTATTTAAACTAGATTTGACATTTTTAACTCTTACATTGTGAATCTTTTAAAATATATGTGGTAATAATTCTTGCAATAATGCAATGGCTTCAGTTTTAAGCGAACTCTGAGCAAATTAATAATACATTAAAATGTATTACGAATATGTGGCCATGGACCACAAAACCAGTCATAAGGGTAAATTTTTTAGAAATTGAGATTTATACATCATCTGAAAGCTGAATAAATAATAAATAAGCTTTCCATTGATTTATGGTTTGTTAGGATAGGACAATATTTGGCCGAGACACAACTATTTGAAAATCTGGAATCTGAGGATGCAAAAAAAATCTAAATATTGAGAAAATCACCTTTAAAGTTGTCCAAATGAAGTTTTTAGCAATGCATATTACTAATCAAAAATTAGTATAAGTTTTGATATATTAACGATAGGAAATTTACAAAATATCTTCATGGAACATGATCTTTACTTAATATCCTAATGATTTTTGACATAAACGTACAATCGATAATTTTGACCCATACAGCGACTTATGACTGGTTTTGTGCTCAAGGGTCACATATTGTTGGCTCTGTGACAAAATGCTTTTGTTCTGCTTTGTAAGTTGTTTTGGATAAAAGCATCTGCTAAATGCATTTATGTAAAGAAGCAACAAATGTGGTTTCATACCACTTGTCCTTCATCGGGTTCGTAGAATCGCTCCAGCAGCTGAACGCTGGTGCTCTTCCCACAGCCGCTGCTTCCCACAAAAGCAAGAGTCTGTCCTGGATGTACTGACACCTCCAGACCCCTCAAAACCTGGATGTCTGGCCTGCTGGGATACGTGAACCTGCACCCTTTGAATTCTATTAGGCCCTTAAAGTCATCCTGTAACAGCATAGAAGAGAACATTGGAAAGTAAAGTAACAACTGGGAGGGAAAAAACAGATACACTCTTACCCAACTTTGTCCTTCTGTTTTGCTGATGCTAATTTTGGGAACCCTGTCCAACAGTTTGAAAAGTTGGGCAGCAGCTATCTTGGCCTTGGCGTAATCTGGTGTGAAAGATGAAGCTCTGCCAAGTGCAGTGGCACTGGTCACCAGAGCTGAAATGACTCTGTGGAATAAACACACACAGCATCTATTCATGACACTCATTACTTGATCGACTGGTATATTTCAAACAATTCCCTTTAGTGAATTATACATGCTTATAACTGATGCTTAGCTGTAAATACTGCATGCATTTCTATGCATTAATACAGACATTAACTAACCTGAACACCATCATATATGGAAGCCCCTCATTACTGACCAGATAGCCGCCGTATCTAAAAGAGGCAGCGAAGGCCATGAAAATGACACACTGGGCGAATGCAAAACAGATCCCATAAACATGAGCTTTCTTCTTTGCCCCTTTATATGGTGCTTGCAGTTGCTCTTCATATTGAGACACAAAGTGTTTCTCTTTGGCTAAACCTGCGATGGTCCTGATGTTGCTCAGAGCTTCACTGGACACCTGTATGAACAGACATATGCATAGCAAAAATAATGATCATTTTTTTGGACAGGATTCTCGTTTGTGAAATAGGCCAGAGCAAAACATGCAGGACAAAAGCTTGGGTTCAGCAAGATGTTTTTGAAAGAAGTCTGTTTTGCTCACCAAGGCTGCATTTATCTGATCAAAGTACAGTAAAATCAGTAATATTGTGAAGTATTATTAAAATTTAAAATGTCCTATTTTAATATATGTGTTTTAAAATTTAATTTATTCCTGTGATGCAAAGCTCCGTTTTCAGTGTCACATGATCCTTCAGAAATCATTCTAATATGCTGATTTGCTGTTCAAGAAACATTTCTTATTATTATCAGTGTTGAAAACAGTTGTGCTGCTTCATATTTTTGTAGAAACCCTGACACATTTTATTTCAGGGTATTTGATGAATAAACACTGTTCTTTTGAACTTTCTATTTGAAATGGGAATCATTTGAGACATTATAAATATCTTTACTGTCACTTTGATCTATTTAATGCATAATCATTTCTTTAAAATCTTACTGACCCCAAACTTTGGAATGGAAGTGCATGACATTTATTCCTGTTAAAATATATTCACATATTACTGACTGAACAGATAGGGATAGATAACAATTATTTTAGCAATTTTGAGGTACACCAATATAATTCATATGTAATGCTAAATGCTACATAAAAACAATACTATTTAACATATCATGTGTTTCTTAAACTAAAGTACTATTTACTGCAAAAAAAAAACTCCAAATGTTCATCTTTCACAATACTAAATACTTCACCAGTACATTGTTTTAAGTACATGGCTGATTTATTTTGAATGGGATATTATGAAATTAATGACTTCAGTCATTCAAATTAACGAGTAGGCCAAAAACTACTCTGACTGATTATTAAGTAGTGGATTCAAAGAAAATATTATGACTTTGCAGCTGATTTTCTGACCGATTCATTAAAAAGAACCCATGATTCATTCGCAAGTCTGACTACACTGGTTGCATTTTACGCATATGTATCTGCTGCCTCAGTGAAGGCATGAATGTTGCATTTAAATGAATGAATCCGCAAAAAAAAAACTCCAAATGTTCATCTTTCACAATACTAAATACTTCACCAGTACATTGTTTTAAGTACATGGCTGATTTATTTTGAATGGGATATTATGAAATTAATGACTTCAGTCATTCAAATTAACGAGTAGGCCAAAAACTACTCTGACTGATTATTAAGTAGTGGATTCAAAGAAAATATTATGACTTTGCAGCTGATTTTCTGACCGATTTATTAAAAAGAACCCATGATTCATTCGCAAGTCTGACTACACTGGTTGCATTTTACGCATGTGTATCTGCTGCCTCAGTGAAGGCATGAATGTTGCATTTAAATGAATGAATTCAAACTTATTTAACATGACTTTTATTGTACCTGTCCAGCAGCCTCCAATGCATTTTTATCCTCATTAGCAAATCCTGTCAGCATTTTAGCCTGAAAAACTCCAGACAGGCCGATGAGAGGAAGGAAGCAAGTGACCACTAGACTCAGTTTCCAGCTGAAGTAATACGCAATAATGAAGGAAGCACCGATGTTGGTCAGTGAATTTACAATCATGCCGATCTGTGAACCTGCAGCCTTTGGTGAAGAGCACATTAAACACAATCAAACATACACTTAACCATATAAAAGATCTTAAATCTTTAAAGGGGCATATCATACATTTTTTATAATGTCATTTTTCCCACTAAAGTCCTCTGAAAATATTTGTTTTGACTGTCATAAATTTGTTCGCTTTTGACTTTACAAGTCACGCCCCTTGCTTATGAAATCAGTGCTTTTTTAAATGTAATGTCATGTAACTGCTTCCCCCTAAAGTCCCATTTATAGCGTTAGTAAAGTCCCAAATTCGGTCCTAATTTTGTTTTCATATCCATTTTCTATGTTCTCTCTGATCCTTAGATTTAAATACGAAGTTTTCGCTTCTGCACCTTTAAGAAACACCCCATTTGCGTATTAAAATGAGTGCTTTCTCCAGCTTTGCAACATTTTTTATTATTGCATTTTCTTGTAAACCTTGAAGGGGCATATGAAACTTTTCAGTCCACTTATAATGTTTGTAAAGTTTCTATGTGCCAAAATCAGTCACAAGTGTGTTTTATATCCCTTTTTTGTGCTGTCTTTTGGAATTAAAAATTATCCCCTTTGCATAAGAAATGAGAGCTTTATTCATTATACAGAGGAATGTGGTTGCTGAAACTGTTTGGTTACCCACATTCTTCAAAATAACTTATTTTGTGTTCAACAGAAGAAATAAATATTGGTATGGAGTAGACCAACTTGGCATGAGTATATGACGACAGTAACTATCCCTATAAAGATGTAATTTGATGCAACTTTCTCCCTAAAGTTATAATGTTAGTAAAGTGTCTGAGTGCCAGAAACCTTCGGTAACAAATTTGTGTTTTTATCCATTTTAATGTCTGTTTTTTTGCTGCTGTGCCTTTATGAAACAACCCTTTGCATATGAAATGAATGTTTTCTCTAGTTTGCAACATTTTTTGTTATTATTGTATTTTCTTGTCTGTATCTTTTGTCACTCACCCCCTGCACCATGGAGGCGTCAGTGGCTAGTCTGGTAGTCAGAGCACCAGGACTGTTAATGGGGTTGTCGAACCAGCCGATCTCTTGCTTCAATATTGCCTGAAATCCAACCTTCCTCAGCCTGCGAGTCAACAGCTCTCCTGATTTGGCAAAAGAGTAGCCCTGCGATAAACATATCGCAGTATCGGTGATCTGCTGTAATATCACCACACACATTTCTCATGGGAAATGTTCAAATGTAGGTATACAAAACCTCAGCAAGGAACTGTGGAAATACCTGTAAGAACTGTGAAAAGAAGCTCAGGACTCCTATGCTGACAAACAAAATACAAATCCCGTTTATCTGCCTCCTCTGTTCATCCAGGTCTTGAATGGAGAATGTCTGAAAAGCAACCATGCTAATGTTAAACTCCGACTAAACTTATCATCAAGTTGATTATCTAGATAGCGCAGAGAATGCATACAATAGCACAGGCAATGTTTATATGGTTGCCAGCTAATGGGATGCTGAATTGTATTCAAAACCCTTTCAACAAGGTACACATCGAAATTCAATATTTAGGGATAGGGATTAAAGACAGAATTGCTTTAGCAAACAACACTGATCAGACTGTATCTTATGTTCATGCGTGTGTCTCACCCCAAGGATTTCACTGAATAAAAGAGCATAGATGGGGTTGACCGATCCATTGATGGCAGCACCTAAAGAGCCCAGCAGCATACATGGCCACTCGGGACGGTTATACCTCAGGATTCGTGCCACAGGAGCCGGTTCAATGACATCTTCATCTTTACCCTTGCTTTTCTGCAAGACAAGATAGGGAACTTTAGATAAAAATAGAAAGCATTGCATGTGCGATACTGTATTTAAATGTACTGGGTTCCAGACCTTGTTGTTTGCTTCAACTTCTAAATGGTCCGAGTGGATTTTGAATTTTCCAGATATGGCATCCGGAATGCTGTTTGACATTTGAGAATGTGATCGCTGTCTCAAAGAACGCCTATAGGAAAGGTGTTTTAGTTTAAAAACAGAACATTTTGGACTCTCCTCTCAAAATAATATCAAAAGCCTTAATGCACCTTAAGGCACTCTCGTAACTTCCTCTGCTGAAGCTCCTTACTTTCTCAAGTCCTTCCTCCTCTGTAATGGTCATCTCAGCAGCTGTGTGATTCAGTGTCATGTTAGTGTTTAAAGAAACCGTTCACCCAAAAATGTACATAATGTCATTGACCCTTATGTTGTTTAAAACTCCAAATCTCCATGCTGCTCTTTTCTAAACAATGACATTAAGATCCAAAAAGTACTAAACCACCTTCATGTGCTATTTTATTGCATCACTTCAGAAGAATATACTGCAATATAAAACTTATATGTTGTTGTGTTATTGTCGTTGACGGATGTAGTCACTATTGCTATGCTTCCATCCAAATGTGATAAATTAGAGCACTGCATAAAACATCTGAATATAAAGCATTTCCATCCCATGTTTTCAAGAGAACAAAATCTGAAAGACTGTTTCCACCACTGGATAAAACAATAAAAAATGTTCCCTCACAATTTTTACGTTTTTCTTGCAATTGCTTTTTTTTGTCTTGCTTGATATTGCATGATATAAATGTGCAATTCTGACTTTTTCTCACAACTGCAAGTTTATATCTCGTAATTCTGACTTTTCTCCGAATTATGAGATGAACTCACAACTGAGTTATAAAGCCCAATTGGCATCTTTTTTCAGAATTGCAAGTTTATGTCACACACTTCTAAGAAAAAAGTCAGAATTGCAAAGAAAATATATTTTTAAAAAGTCACAATTAGCTTTTTAATTTTTTTTAATTTACATAAAAATACATGGATGGACATGTAGCTTACAATGCATGAAAATTCACTAGTGAAATGATGCAAAATTGCTGCGTTCGTGTTTCACAGAAAAATACCAGCATACAGGTTTGTAATGACCTCCAAAACTCTCTGTACTCACTGTAGTCTGGTTTATCGCTGTCTGTATCCTTTCCTTGATTCTGCAGGGTTACTAGTGTGAAGTAAACTCCCTTTCTGTCCAGTAACTGGCTGTGCTTGCCTCTCTCTACAGCGCGTCCATGCTCAAAGCCCATGATCACATCGGCGTTACGGATGGTGGACAGACGGTGTGCGATGCTGATAGTCGTTCTTCCCTGTCTAGCCTGAAAAATGCCATTGAATGAATGTATGCAACAACAGTATATGGAAATATCTCTTTCTTGAACATACCTGCATTTGCTTACAAGTAACATTAAATTATAGGATACTAAAATTGTTGAACATAAAAAAAAGATATTTTAAAGAATGATGGTAATCAAACAGTTGATGGTCCCCATAGTATTTCTTTCCCTACTACGGAAGTCAACTGGTTCTTCAAAATATCTTGTGTCTAAGTGGTTGCTAGGGTGTTGCTGGACGATTCAGTGTCATGTTAGTGTTTAAAGAAACCGTTCACCCAAAAATGTACATAATGTCATTGACCCTTATGTTGTTTAAAACTCCAAATCTCCATGCTGCTCTTTTCTTAACAATGACATTAAGATCCAAAAAGTACTAAACCACCTTCATGTGCTATTTTATTGCATCCCTTCAGAAGAATATACTGCAATATAAAACATTTATGTTGTTGTGTTATTGTCGTTGACGGATGTAGTCACTATTGCTATGCTTCCATCCAAATGTGATAAATTAGAGCCTAAATGGTTGTCGGGTGGTCTCTAGGGTGTTGCTGGGCCCTTAAGGTGTTCTAAATGGTTGCTGGGCCCTTAAAGTGTTCTAAATGGTTGTCGGTGGTCTCTAGGGTGTTGCTGGGTCCTTAAGGTGTTCTAAGTGGTTGTCGGGTGGTCTCTAGGGTGCTGCTGGGCCCTTAAGGTGTTCTAAATGGTTGTCGGGTGGTCTCTAGGGTGTTGCTGGACGCTTAAGGTGTTCTAAGTGGTTGCTGGGCCCTTAAGGTGTTCTAAATGGTTGTCGGGTGGTCTCTAGGGTGCTACTGGGCCCTTAAGTTGTTCTAAATGGTTGACGGGTGGTCTCTAGGGTGTTGCTGGACGTTTAAGGTGTTCTAAGTGGTTGCTGAGCCCTTAAGGTGTTCGAAATGGTTGTCGGGTGGTCTCTAGGGTGTTGCTGGACGCTTAAGGTGTTCTAAGTGGTTGCTGGGCCCTTAAGGTGTTCTAAATGTTTGCTGGGCCCTTAAGGTGTTCTAAATGGTTGTCGGGTGGTCTCTAGGGTGCTGCTGGGCCCTTAAGGTGTTCGAAATGGTTGTCGGGTGGTCTCTAGGGTGTTGCTGGACGCTTAAGGTGTTCTAAGTGGTTGCTGGCTTCCTAAGGGTCTCTAAACGGGTTCTTGGCCCTTAAGGTGTTCTAAATGGTTTTCGGGTGGTCTCTAGGGTGTTGCTGGGCCCTTAAGGTGTTCTAAATGGTTGCTGGGCCCTTAAGGTGTTCTAAATGGTTGTCGGGTGGTCTCTAGGGTGCTACTGGGCCCTTAAGTTGTTCTAAATGGTTGACGGGTGGTCTCTAGGGTGTTGCTGGACGTTTAAGGTGTTCTAAGTGGTTGCTGAGCCCTTAAGGTGTTCGAAATGGTTGTCGGGTGGTCTCTAGGGTGTTTCTGGGCCCTTAAGGTGTTCTAAATGGTTGTCAGGTGGTCTCTAGGGTGTTTCTGGACGCTTAAGGTGTTCTAAGTGGTTGCTGGGCCCTTAAGGTGTTCTAAATGTTTGCTGGGCCCTTAAGGTGTTCTAAATGTTTGCTGGGCCCTTAAGGTGTTCTAAATGTTTGCTGGGCCCTTAAGGTGTTCTAAATGTTTGCTGGGCCCTTAAGGTGTTCTAAATGTTTGCTGGGCCCTTAAGGTGTTCTAAATGTTTGCTGGGCCCTTAAGGTGTTCTAAATGTTTGCTGGGCCCTTAAGGTGTTCTAAATGTTTGCTGGGCCCTTAAGGTGTTCTAAATGTTTGCTGGGCCCTTAAGGTGTTCTAAATGTTTGCTGGGCCCTTAAGGTGTTCTAAATGGTTGTCGGGTGGTCTCTAGGGTGCTGCTGGGCCCTTAAGGTGTTCTAAATGGTTGTCGGGTGGTCTCTAGGGTGCTGCTGGGCCCTTAAGGTGTTCGAAATGGTTGTCGGGTGGTCTCTAGGGTGTTGCTGGGTGCTTAAGGTGTTCTAAGTG
>NW_015506278.1:110095-110629 GCF_001515645.1 Sinocyclocheilus grahami
GCTTAAGGTGTTCTAAGTGGTTGCTGGGCCCTTAAGGTGTTCTAAATGGTTGTCAGGTGGTCTCTAGGGTGTTGCTGGATGCTTAAGGTGTTCTAAGTGGTTGCTGGGCCCTTAAGGTGTTCTAAATGGTTGTCAGGTGGTCTCTAGGGTGTTGCTGGATGCTTAAGGTGTTCTAAGTGGTTGCTGGGCCCTTAAGGTGTTCTAAATGGTTGTCAGGTGGTCTCTAGGGTGTTGCTGGATGCTTAAGGTGTTCTAAGTGGTTGCTGGGCCCTTAAGGTGTTCTAAATGGTTGTCAGGTGGTCTCTAGGGTGTTGCTGGATGCTTAAGGTGTTCTAAGTGGTTGCTGGGCCCTTAAGGTGTTCTAAATGGTTGTCAGGTGGTCTCTAGGGTGTTGCTGGATGCTTATAAGTGGTTAAGTGGTTGCTGGGCCCTTAAGGTGTTCTAAATGGTTGTCAGGTGGTCTCTAGGGTGTTGCTGGACGCTTCTAAGTGGTTAAGTGGTTGCTGGGCCCTTAAGGTGTTCTAAATGGTTGTC
>NW_015506278.1:110683-130688 GCF_001515645.1 Sinocyclocheilus grahami
AAATGGTTGTCGGGTGGTCTCTAGGGTGCTGCTGGGCCCTTAAGGTGTTCGAAATGGTTGTCGGGTGGTCTCTAGGGTGTTGCTGGACGCTTAAGGTGTTCTAAGTGGTTGCTGGGCCCTTAAGGTGTTCTAAATGGTTGTCAGGTGGTCTCTAGGGTGTTTCTGGGTGCTTAAGGTGTTCTAAGTGTTTTTTATGGAATAGATCCCATCAGCTATGAGAAAACCATCCAGTCAGTTAGAGGAGATATACAGTCAAACCAAAAATTATTCAGACACCAGATATAATTTTTGATATCTTTACTAGTGGGTGCAGGACACTATAGTTCATTTATGTAAGTGAGGATAGCAAAATTAAAGTGAACTGTGACATATTATACCCAGAAATTCTTCATACAGTGGACTACCAGTAAAACTGATAAAAATTTGGGACCACAAATTATTCAGACACTTCGACCTGACCATGTTTTGCTTACGTGTTTTTTCTTTAATTGCTAATGTAACCTTTTTACACCACAGATTGAACAAAATTAAGCATTGCTTGGTAATTGGTTGAACTAAATTGGTATTATCTAATTGTGTACTTAAATTTAACAGCTGAATAATTTTTGGTTGATTGTAATTCATTACATACCTTTCTATCAAAGCTATCTGACATTATCAAGATGAATTTGTTCTGACACAGTTTAACTCTTAAGCACTTGTCATATTTTATTACCATTTTCTAAACTATAGCAAATAAACTGTGATAATGTGAGAAATGTTGAAGGTGTCTGAATAAATTTGGGTTTGACTCTACTTCAAAAAGTCAGGACAGGATGAGGGACTGTGCCGAACTGATGGATGTAGCTTGAAGACTTTAGGAGAAGTTACATTTTGGTCTTAGTTAATAGTTGTTGTAAACTCACCTTGTCCAAGGCCTCCTGTACTACAGCCTCACTCTCGTTATCCAGCGCTGATGTGGCCATGTCTAACAGGAGGATTCTGGGATTCCTGACCAGCGCTCGAGCAATGGCGATCCTCTGTTTCTGCCCTCCACTCATCTGACCCCCACCTTCACCCACCAATGTGTCAAATTTCTGCATGATTCGACAGTCATAAAATTGATTTAGTTTGATATGCAAAATTAATATATGCAAAACTAATATAAAAAAAATCTCCAAGCACTTCCTGTGTTACTTTGTGTAATTGATCAGTGAGGTAATGCATGCACTGATGTTATGCAGTGATTGGCACCTGAGGTAGATCCACGATGAAGTTGTAAGCATTGGCCTGTTTGGCGGCTTCTATAATCTCCTCCATGGTGACTCCAGGACGACCGAATCGGATGTTCTCAGCGATCGTGGTGGCGAACAGAACAGGCTCTTGTTCCACTACGCCAATAAGAGAACGCAACCACTGAATATTCAGGCTTCTGATGTCATGACCATCCAGGGCGACCTAAAAATGAAAATAGTTTAGATTTTCAACACTAGATCAGACATTTGGTTTTAGATTTGAATGCATTACTAATATTTTAGGAGACATTTTAACAAATAAGATGAAATAATAAGATTAATTTATATATATATATATATATATATATATTTATTTATTTATTGTTGGAAATAACTAATGTCCTATGAAATTGTCTAAGGAGTGTGAACTAGTGTTATTGTTAACTAAAACTTTTTTTTTTTTTTTTGCTAATTCAAATAAAGCTAAAATATAATTAATAGACGAAAAATGAAAATTCAGTTCTAAATAAATAATTGTATTTATTGATTGATTTATTATTTGAAAATAATGGATGTTTTATGAAATACTGTTAACTAAAATTATAAAACTATTTTTAAAAAATTCAGTAATTCAAATGAAGATAAAATATTAGAAACTACAAATATCAGATGAAAATTTTAAATTAAATGCTAAACAAATGTATTTATTTATTTGTTTGGCTGGTTGTTTTTTTGTTGTTGTTTCTTATTTTGATGGAAATAACTGAGGTCCTATGAAGTTAAAAACCATTGTTGATATTGTTAACTAAAACTATAAACACATTTTTTTCAGTAATTCAAATTAAGCTAAAATATTATAAAATATAAATATTTGATGAAAAATTTAAATTTGAGCTGACATAATTAGCAGTCCTTACTTAAAGTCGAAGTCCTAAAATTACTAAAACTAAAAGTTAAATAAAAATAAATTAAAGCTAAATAGAAATATTAAAAAACAAAAATGAATAAAAAAAATAATAAAAATTTTAATTACATGAAATTAAATTAACATAAAATTAAATTAAAAAAATAAAATGAAAACTGAAAATGTGAAAATAAAAACTAATTCAAACTATTAATAAACACTGTAACAGTATATATAATACTAAAATAACACTAGTTTGTATTACTGTACCATTCCTTCTTTTGGGTCGTAGAACCTCTGAATGAGTTGGATTGTTGTGCTCTTTCCTGATCCACTGGGTCCAACAAATGCAGTCGTCTCACCAGCTCTGACCACAACATTCAAATCATCTAATATCTGAACACAAGATACAGCCAGTCAATGCTGGATAGAATTTAACTGTTTAATGCAAACATTAGATTAAATTATGCATGCTAAAAACATAACCCACTTTCACTTCAGGACGAGAGGGATAGTTGAAGTGAACACTGTGGAATTCAATGTCACCTTTAACTTTGTCTAACGCATGACCTTCTTCTGAGAAGCAATCGATTTCTGGTTGCTGTATGGGAACAGGATGTGGCAGTGATTAATCTTTCCCTGAAGCTGAAAGAATGAAATTCATTGATTTTGGGAGAAGAACTGTGTGTGTGTTATTCTCACCCTGTCAATAGTGTCAAATATACTTTTGGCTGCGGCCCGACCAGAAGCAAAGGCTTCAAGACAAGGAGAGGCCTGGCCCAGATTCATGGCGCCCATAAGAACACCAAAGAACACCTGAAGAGAACAAAAACATTTCATAAAATAATGTGTTGCATCCTTCTGACTGAACGATACAATTTTATTTTTTATTCCTATATACTTTTCTTGTTTCTTTTTAATACATTTCAAATCAATTTTATTTCCTACTTTTTATTGTTATTTTTATTTCCTACATATCTTTTATGGTTATTTTGAATCACTTTGGATGTCATACCTGAACAAGGCCGCCAGGTGTGAGTTCCTTGGTTTCAATGACCAGTTTTGAGCCGTACCAGAAAGCCAGTGCATAACACAAGAATATGATGCACCAAAGGTAACCCTGAAACACACCAATGATCGCTCCCTTCTTAATACCCCACGCCTGGGCCACCACGAGGTTCCTGTCATACCTGTGGAAATAACCATCACTCTACAGATGAGGAAAAAAAATTAACTTAAATGATTTTAGCAAATGGCTGCAATATAACAAAGAGTGAAAAATTTAAGGGGGTCTGAATACTTTCCGTACCCACTGTACCTGTGCATGACTGGAAGATTCATCCCAATAAAAACAATGCTTTTGTATTCTTTCACCAAGATGCAATTACTTGCTCTGTCTTACCTTATAAATGACCTCACCACCACTTTTACGCTTTCCAACCCTTCATTCCAACCATAATGCCCACTTTTTACAGCCCACATTATTCCAGGTTCAGAATACCTTTACATTCAGTGTGTTTTCTCATTAAATATCCTGTTTCACTTTGTATATCCAGATGTAAATAGGTTTGCATTGGCAGATAAAGAGGGCACACTGTACCTCTCTGTCTCTTTGTGCTCTCCTCCAAAAGCGGCCACCGTTCTAATGGAGGAAATGACTTCATCAGCCACTGCTCCTGCTTTAGCATAGGCCGACAACTCACGACCCGTCAGCCTCGCTACAGCCTTCACATCAAAAATATAAAATTTTTTACAGCACACTTAAATAGGAAAAAATAATGATGGGTGATTGAATGATGAAACACAAAATGCCAATTTTAATCTAAAATGTAGATGAGTTTGTTTGTTCATCAGAACAGATTTGTAGAAATGTAGCATTACATCACCAATGGATCCTCTGCAGTGAATGGGTGCCGTCAGAATGAGAGTCCAAACAGCTGTTTAAAACATCACAATAATCCACACCACTCCAGTCCATCAGTTAACGGCTTGTGAATTTTCCAAATTCCAAATACGAGGCCATAGTCCATAATAAAGCTTATTCCAGTGTAAAAGTCTCTGATGTCGTCTTCACATCAAAATCCACTGATATATTTGTTTAGAACTATTTAGGGCTGTTTTTACTTGTAAACGGTGCTTGATCTGTGCATATTTCTCTCCTGATTCAAACAAGATCATTTTTTCAATTACAAACAGAAGAAGCAAGTAAAATAAGTCTTAATGATGGATTTGTTATATTCAAAGAGCCTTTCACTTCACAAGAAATTATCTGATGGACTGGAGTGGTATGGATTGCTTATGGATTATTGTGATGCTTTTATCAGCTGTTTGGACTCTCATTCTGACGGCACCCATTCACTGCAGAAGATCCATTGGTGAGCAAGTGATGCAATGCTAAACTTCTCCAAATCTGTTCTGATGAAGAAACAAACTCATCTACATCTTAGATGGCTGGAAGATGAGTAAATTTGCATCACATTTTTGGGTGAACTATTCCTTTAAATCATGCATTACCTTTTGAGATTTCTCCCATTCATGTGTCTACATTTACAAACTTTCTATAGGTGATACCAACCATCGCCATGAGTCCTGCAGCCAGTCCTATGAGAGGACTGACTGCTATCACCACCAGCGTCAGCTTCCATCCACCGATGAATCCCACCATGAAACCAAATATGAACGTTGAGATCCTCTCGATGAAGATAGACACCTGGTCTGCTATAGCATTGTTGATTTTGTTGATGTCACTACATGGAAAAAGAAGTCACAAACATGAAAAATAAACTAGATTTTGTTACAACGTGTAGGATTTGAAATCCTAGAAATTGCTAGTAAATTTAACTAATAATTACAAAGAAATGACAAGCAACACATTTAATTAAAAGTGAACCTTTGAAGTAAAAAAAATTATTTTCTTGTAAAACATGCTCCAATAATCAACTTCAAAAAATATTCTTCATGTATTGTTTATCGTCCACTAAAAAAATCAGATCATTCTTCAAAATGCACGTTTTGATCTGTCAATGCAAAGTTTAATATTTAACACCACTAATGACAGATTCATGAACAAATCTAACAATAGTAAAAGATAACACAGGAAGACTTGAATATTATCCTCACTCACCCACAGTATGCGGTGCTGTTGTCCGGCCGCTCGACTACAGTCCCGTCCAGCCAGGTGATGGTGTTATTAATGCAGGTTTTGTTCGGGTTGGCCAGTTCATGAACCTCAAGCTCATAGTCCACGAAGGTGTTGGTCATCATGCCGTACACCAACAGCATGAGAGGAGACGCGGCGCCATGGACCAGTGAGCACACGCTTCCCACCACCATAATCAGCACCTCCTTCCATGTGGCAAAGCGGAACTGGCCAGAAATCAAAAACAGTGATATGAGAGAAAAATCAAGCATTAAATCAATCTAAAAAGCAGAATCACATTGAAACGCTTACCAGCTGAAAGAATCCAACGGTCAGTGCTTTCTCTTTTTTTGTTTTGTCACTGCCATGCCTTCAAACACAGACAGAATTTAGATTTTATTGCAGACTTTATTGCAGCTTAAAATTAATTTTCAGATCGGATCATTTGATTCAGGAACTTTGTCGCAGGTTTGCAAATCATTTGATTCAGATCGGAACTTTGGTGCAGGTTCGCAAATTATTTGTTTTAGATTGGAACTTTGATGCAGGTTTGTGAATCATTTGATTAAGATCGGAACTTTGATGCAGGTTCATGAATCATTTGATTAAGATTGGAACTTTGGTGCAGGTTCGTGAATCATTTGATTAAGATCGGAACTTTGATGCAGGTTCATGAATCATTTGATTAAGATCGGAACTTTGGTGCAGGTTCGTGAATCGTTTGATTCAGATTGGAACTTTGATGCAGGTTCATGAATCATTTGATTAAGATCGGAACTTTGGTGCAGGTTCGTGAATCATTTGATTAAGATCGGAACTTTGATGCAGGTTTGTGAATCGTTTGAGATCAGATCGGAACTTTGATGCAGGTTCGTGAATCGTTTGAGATCAGATCGGAACTTTGATGCAGGTTCGTGAATCGTTTGATTCAGATCGGAACTTTGATGCAGGTTCATGAATCATTTGATTAAGATCGGAACTTTGGTGCAGGTTTGCGAATCGTTTGATTCAGATAGGGACTTCGGTGCAGGTTCGGAGATCTTTTTTTCTGATATCTTTTTTTCATGAAACAGTAGAAAACATCAAACCATTAAGGCAGTACAGTTATAAAAACAAAGTAAGTATACACAATACAAATCCCTTAAGAAAATGAACCCTGGTTTTACTATAGTAAAAGTGTAGTAACAATAGTTTCCATGTACTTATCTAGATCAACTTCGAAAAAAGACAAGAGAGGTTCAGAGCCAGATTTTGTTTATGAATGTGAAATTTAGCCAAAACATGTGAATGGCATCTTCCTCAGAAGAGTGACAAAAACAGCAACTCATTCAATGTTTGACTTATAATTACCTCCATTAGCTTTTTTGTGAAATTTGGAGTAACTCAATCTGTTGCTTGACCTCTTCATATTTAAGGAGAGAACTATAGTTCACAAAGTTGGGCATTGCTTGTTATGATGTCCCCACCATTATGCAGCAACTACTAAATTGTTGCTAGTAATAATTTTGATTAAACAATTAAATTGTCTGTTGTCTGCCGTTGTGTCCCCACCAATGCCAAAATCAAACCTACGCCCTTGCACCAAAATTAACAAAAATGCCACACAAATTCAAGATAAAGGGGCAAAAATTTACAATATTAAACAATCGATTACAGCTGTCACAATTAAAATGTAACGTGAAAATTTATGAAAAGTGTCTATTCACGTAATTAAATTTTGATTCGCTCACATTGCATCAGATTGCTTTTTACGTTTTTTTTTTTTTTTTGGCAATGTTGAGCCTTATAACCAACCACACGCGTTTCTGTTGATCTTAAGAATGCAGTGGCCAATCAGAGACGCTTAGATTAGTCAGCGCTAAAAACGCGCTGACCAGAAACTTTCAGACAAGTCAGTGGTGATGGTGAATACTCCAGCATTGTTGTGGAGTGTGCGCGCACGGATTAAATTTTTTTTGTGCTCGTCAAACAACACAGATATGATGTAATTAAACGATTAATTTCGTAGCTTCAGAGATTATAACAGGAGTTTTTGCATAGACTAGATTAACGTCATGGACCGACAAGTTTGTCTGTGAAGCCAGAGCCAGAATATGTCGAACTGTTTCCCCAAAATGCAGACACATAACACAAAAGGTTTTATTATTTTTAATATATTCTATTAATCAACATTAATAATTATTATCACAATATCAAGAGCAATAATCGACAATTTAAAAAAATGCTTTAAATATATAATTTAGATACTAGTCAGTTGTTTTTCCAACAGTTTAAAGTATTTTGATTGATTGTCTTTGTAAGTATTTGGTTAAATGTAAGTATTTGACATTAAAAACAACAGATACAATTACACTGAACAAAATTATAAACGCAACACTTTTGTTTTTGCCCCCATTTTTCATGAGCTGAACTCAAAGATCTAAGACTTTTTCTATGTATACAAAAGGCCTATTTCTCTCAAATATTGTTCACAAATCTGTCTAAATCTGTGTTAGTGAGCACTTCTCCTTTGCCGAGATAATCCATCCACCTCACAGGTGTGGCATATCAAGATGCTGATTAGACAGCATGATTATTGCACAGGTGTGCCTTAGGCTGGCCACAATAAAAGGCCACTCAGATTCGATAGCGAAAAGTGCTACCTATCAGATTTAGCTTCCAGCATGATATTAATAAGGTGTGAGGCATTATTAACATGTACACCTACGCCAACTCTAAACCTACCCTTGCAGTAGGATAAATACGGAGTTGGTAGCATAATCTGATAGGTAGCATTATTTGTCAGAACACCGGCTGACTTGACAATGGAGCAGCCGGCTGACTTGACTGCATAGCGGTTCTGGATCGGGGCCGGATGCTCTCCAGACACCGGAGGATCCATTCCCTCCAGCATAGTCCAGCAGTGTCTGGGAGGTCGACTGGGCAATGGTAGTTGGCCCTGATCCAGAACAAAGAATTCAGTGTGGCGTCGTCCAGTGCCATCAAGATGGCGAGCCCACAGAATTCCCTGCCATACGCCACAAAAAGAAGTATTACGGGCTAAGACACCGAATCTCACAGAGGTTTCCATAATCACGAGAAAAAAAAACGTTCCGAAACGGAAACAAAAACGGGGGGGAAGGGGCACTGCTTACAGTTATAAGGTCTGGTGTTCTGTCACAGCTGCTGTGTGGGAACAAGGAAAACAGAAGGAAACACAGGGGAGCCAGGAGACACACACATAGCACAAGGAATAGATTTTTAACACCGAACAAAGGACACAGGAAAACACATGGCTTAAGTAACAGGAACTCAACGAGGTAATTACTAAGACACACCTGAACCAAATAGACACAATCAAACACGGGAGAAACTGGGTCACAGGGAGAACATGGGGAGTAAAACACAAGACAGGAACACAGGGGCAGTCCATGGGCATGACAGTAGGTGAAACAACTGAGATATCAGAAAGATCTCATTTCCAAATCAACTTCATAAAACATTTCAAATGAGCATTAAATGTGATAAGTGTTAGTGTTTTTTTTCTAGTAGAGAAAGCGAGAAGGGCTAATTCATACCTGCCGTGATGAGCTGATTTCAGTGGCGTTTCTCTCATGCCTGAGGGGCTCTTCTATCAGTGCAGTCTGTCCACACCTTGTGCACTATCTTCCCCTTTATTAGACTGATAAGACATTACCTGATCAAGGTCAAGGTGTGCACAATCTGTTCTCTACTCTAAATAGTGTATAATGAGTTTGTGGGAAAACAAACAATGTTAAAACAGTTAATGAGTTCAGTCACATGTATGAATCACTTATCAAATCACATTGAGGTTTACAGCAGATTATTAACGTCAACGTCATCTCATAGACATCAGTAATAAATTGGGTTGAATGACCGTTGGGTTGTTAGTTCATTAGGTTGGTCTTGCAATATTGAGTAT
Organism: Sinocyclocheilus grahami; assembly: GCF_001515645.1. NCBI lineage: Eukaryota > Metazoa > Chordata > Actinopteri > Cypriniformes > Cyprinidae > Sinocyclocheilus > Sinocyclocheilus grahami. The sequence goes on from NW_015506278.1 coordinate 119,863, forward strand.
GATGATAGAGAGTCTAACAGACGGATCCTTATTAATTTATCTATTTTTTTATTTGAGGTCTATAATGTACCATTTGTGTCATAATAAATAATAATGAGTCATAGTTATTTTGAATAGTCCTTAATAATGTTCCCCCTTATTTACACTGTAAAAATTATTATTATTATTATTATTTGGAAGCTGTAAATAAAACAATTATAATTGGAGTATGTTTTACAAGAAAATACTTTGTTACTAGCCATTACTTTGTAATTGTTTATCAAATTTACTCACAATTTCTGAGTGAAAATTGTTTCTAAACCAAATTTTTCCACTGTACTAATGCATTTAGACTGATTTAATAAACGCATCATGTATGAAGGTGATAATTTAATAGGTCATAGTTTAATAGCCCAGTGGTCATTCAACCCTTCTGGTGACATGTCATCTCAAAAACAATATAAATGATCAATATCTGATAACAAAACTCCTATGCATCCCCACTATCTGAATCCAGTGCAGTAGAAATGAAAAAAAAAAACCTGATGTATTTTTCACAGATTCCTCATGGATATAGAAATTATTTGGATCAAGCTTCAACAAAATAGTGAATAGACAAGTGTTTTTTCCCCCTGTAATATTACTATTTTTATTGATATTTTTGGAGCCTTCAGAACAGCCCAATTTATGATGGGATGGAGGAGCCTGACAGAGCCGGAGGGACGAGGTGCAGCCAGAGGAGTGGAGTCCCAAGGCGACGGATGTTCAACGACAGACCAAGACGGAGCCGGAGGGACGAGGGAGCCCGGTGGAGCCAGTGGATTGATGGGCCACAATGGAGAGGAGGTAGCTAGGAGCCATGGTGGAGCCGCTGGGTCGACGAGCTGAGGTGGAGTCCGGGGCTTAGCGGCTGGAGGCGGAGGCCAGGGATTCTCCAGCCACGGTGACGATGGAGGATGGCAGACCCGCGGAGCTCACACCGTACAGATGGTGGGCTGAGGGCGAGCAGAGGGCTGCCAGACGACAGCGGTGGAGCAGGCAGGAGTGGGTGGATGGGCGGGCATTTGTGAGCCTCCGGGCTCTCCGGGCTTAACTTGGGAACAGGAGCCATCTCTGGGCTGGATGTGGAAACAGGAACGGGAGGGACAGAGGTCACCGACGGAGGAGGGAGGAAAGGGGGCTCGGTATACAAATCAGTTAAGTCTCTTTCCACTTTTCCTTTACCCAGATCCTTAGACAGCTCACCCTCAGCCACGGTGCATGGGGCGGAGCTCCTCTTCGCGCTCTCACCGTCCATGACGCTCTCCCCAGTAGCGAGCTCTGTAGCCGGCTCTCGCACCTGGTCTGACGTCACAGGCTCGGGCTCCGGGGCGATCCTCAGCACTGTCGCTCTCTCTGGCAATGGCTCGTCGGTCGCGGCTCTGGCTTAAGCTCCAGCGGGGTGATGGTGGGCTGGGCTCTGGGTCTGGCTGTGTTCTGGATCAGGGGTAGATGCTCTCTAGACACTGGATGATAGCCTCCCTCCAGCACAGTCCGGTGGTGTCTGGGAGGTCGACGGGGTGGTAGTAGTTGACCCCGATCCAGAACCGGGAGTCCAGCACAGCATCATCAAACGCCGTTAAAACGGCGAGCTGGCTGAACTCCACAGCATACTCCAAGGGAGGAAAGGGGGCTCGGTATACAAATCAGTTAAGTCTCTTTCCACTTTTCCTTTACCCAGATCCTTAGACAGCTCACCCTCAGCCACGGTGCATGGGGCGGAGCTCCTCTTCGCGCTCTCACCGTCCATGACGCTCTCCCCAGTAGCGAGCTCTGTAGCCGGCTCTCGCACCTGGTCTGACGTCACAGGCTCGGGCTCCGGGGCGATCCTCAGCACTGTCGCTCTCTCTGGCAATGGCTCGTCGGTCGCGGCTCTGGCTTAAGCTCCAGCGGGGTGATGGTGGGCTGGGCTCTGGGTCTGGCTGTGTTCTGGATCAGGGGTAGATGCTCTCTAGACACTGGATGATAGCCTCCCTCCAGCACAGTCCGGTGGTGTCTGGGAGGTCGACGGGGTGGTAGTAGTTGACCCCGATCCAGAACCGGGAGTCCAGCACAGCATCATCAAACGCCGTTAAAACGGCGAGCTGGCTGAACTCCACAGCATACTCCAAGAGGGAAAGGTCCTTGCGGGCGAGGGAGGTAAACTTGACAGCGAGGGAATCCATGGGGAAGGAAACACTACGGAAACAAAAAACACTGAATGGAAAGCAGAAAACAAATGGAGAGGAGACACGTAGTTAAACGGTCTTGGTGGGGTCTTCTGTCACGATACGCTGCCGGAAGGAACGAAGGAGCCGTGGATAAACGAAACTGCCTTTTCTTCAATCCAACACACAGGGTAAATCCACACTTGGAAGGGAAGGAAGACACACGTACACAACTGGTAGACCCAACAAAGAAGAATCGCACAGACTGGAACTAAATGCATGACTTAACGAGGCAATTGGGAGAAGCACAGGTGAACAGAATGACTAATTAAGAGACAACGAGGACAGGAACAGGAACGACCAAATAAGGGCACATGAGGGAGAAACTGGGTCACGGGGAGCGCATGGGGAGCAAAACACAACAAAGACAGTCCAATCCTGACACCTACGTCAATCCTTATCAAAACAGTACATTTTCAAAACCTCTGAAAGATCTGAAAATATATATACCATAAGGACTAATCTTAGATTAAAATTTAGATTTTTGTGCACAACTGATTAAGAGAAACATAGATAAGTAGAGTAATAAAAAAGTAATAGAAACACCAGCGTACTAATATTGACATCTGGTGGCCAAAAAATTACTCACAAATGAAAAACTTTTGGCATGCAAAAAATATGGCATGCATGCATTTGTCAGTTAATTACAGCCTTGCAAAAGCATGCAAAACACGCATAGGTTTTATTTATTTGGAAACATATATTTTATATATTGGACACTCTAATATTGGTGAGACAAAATTTTACATAAGTTAACAAAGTGTGAAAGTGTGTATAATTAGGTCAGTGACCGAACAGTGAATAACTGCACTGTATTTTTTGACCTGTGATAAATCACTTAGCACTTATTAATCAATTTTTACTGTTAAAATGATAAAGGTTGGTGACGTTGTTTGTAATAATCTGCCATAAAGTTGCATTTGTACATCATGCATTAATCCTTGACTTTAAGATATTTACATGATAATGGATTTTAGTGGATGTAAAAGGCATTCTGGTAGCACTTTACAATAAAGTCCCATTAGTTAACATAAGTAACAATGAGCAATACATTGGTTAATATTCTTTGTTAACTTTAGTTAATAAAAATACAACTCAAAGGCCTGAATTCTTAGACTGGCAATACAATACAATATTTATACCTCTAGAAAGCGACTGACTAGAAATGTACCTGTTCATATACAGAATTGGATCCGTTCCTGTTGGCAGGTATATTTTTGGGTTGTCAGTCTGAATGTATCCTATGCATCTCATCTGCGTCTCAGTCCCAGTTCACACTTTTAGTTGAATCGTTGAAGTCCTTTTGTATATCTGCCTCTGTTAAATGAACTATTGTGCAGCAGCCCTGAGCCGTTACAGCCGCAGGATTCACAAAAAACAAGTGATTCCTGCTCCGTACAGATACACCGTTTCAAAGAAGTCTGAGGTCGCTTCCTGTGTTCAGGAATGTACGGTTTATAGATTCACAAACACAGGAAACGGTTTGATCTGTTTCTAGAAACCGATCCCAGGACCAGTTGCTATTGTTATCTAAAGGTAAAACGATTCAAAAATATTAAATTAATTATTAATTAATAAAATATTTAAATTATAAAATATATTAAAGCTATATATAAAAACGAATAAAAATTTGTTCAACTAAAATTACAATAAAAATTGAAATATGAAAAGCTAATTCAAAATATTAATAAATGCTATAATAAAAATTTAATAATACTACATTATCCCATCTTAGGACTGGAAAAACTTTAAAGAAATTGTTTTTTTTCTACAGACCTGTACTGATGGATGGTAATGTTGTTGGTATAGTTTAGATGTTTTTTCTATGCATAAAATAATACTACAAAAACTCCAGACACATCTGATTTGCAAAAGGAGCCCCTACCAAGTATTGAGTACATGTACAGTACATGAACATACTTTCCAGAAGGCCAACAATTCACTAAAAATGTTTTTTTATTGGTCTTATGAAGTATTCTAATTTGTTGAGATAGTGAATTGGTGGGTTTTTGTTAAATGTGAGCCAAAATCATCACAATTAAAAGAACCAAAGACTTAAACTACTTCAGTCTGTGTGCATTGAATTTATTTAATACACGAGTTTCACAATTTAAGTTGAATTAATGAAATAAATTAACTTTTCCTCGACATTATAATTTATTGAGATGCACCTGCACTTTCTGATCTACAATCATAAGCCAAAAAGTTAATGGTTCACTAGGTCATGTACTTTGAGTAGAGCTTTGACCGCATGCGCTCTCTTTCATATCTTTGGGGGGTTTGCATGACTCTGGATCCACTTTGCTTATAAAAACAAATATATTTTCTTTTGCAGAAATGTTCCTGTACATTGTAGGTCTCACAGTCTTCTTCTATGTCTATCGGTGGTTCAGAGAACTGGGACGAGTTCCCAATAAATCGGAGAAGTTTGTGTACATCACAGGCTGTGACACGGGGTTTGGGAATCTCTTGGCCAAACACCTGGACGCAAAGGGTTTCTGTGTCATTGCTGGCTGCTACACGGAGAAGGGAGAAGTTGAGCTGAAGAAGTGCTGCTCTGACAAACTCACAACGCTGCATTTGGATGTGATTGATAATTCTAGCATCAAAAAAGCTGCAGAATCCATTAAAACCCTGGTGGGAGAGAGAGGTAGGTCACAGAAAGATGTTGAAGACTGGAGTAATTCAGCTTTGCATCACAGGAATAAACTACAAAAAGAAAATATCTGTTTTTGATTATAATAATAATCCACAATATTACTGTTTTTATTGTATTTTTGAGCACATAAATGCAGCCTTGGTGAGCAGAAGAGACATAATTAAAATTTTAAGAAATTAAGAATGCATTTAATATTTAATTCCTGATCTTAAATGGATGCATTTAAAATTTAATGCAAGATTTTACTTTAAAATTCAAAGAAATTCATTTAACACCTTTGATCATAATTGCATGTTTTCATATTCACAATGCATGGGGTAATGCACAATATATACACACATACATAATATGCATTTCCAGAAAAATTTATTTGAAATGTCATCTATACAAAATGTATTTAATTTTTAATTTTAATGTATTTAAATGTATTATTTAATTAATAAAATTTCGTTTTATGGACAATGGTGAAATAAAGCATAATTTAAGTCTGATTATTTGTCAATTAATTTTTGTTTAGTTCTCTCAATAAAAAAATAACAAAATATATATTAAATGTCAGGAATAATTAGTAAAACTAAATGCTTTAATTAATTATGTTCTTGTTGTTGGAATAATGAAATTCCTAATATTATCCTTATTATCCTTCTTTAATGAAGTTGTTGGTCGAGTAGTTCCTTCACATGATTCTCACATGACACTTCCTGTGTATTTTGCAATTTCCTGTGATGAAAGAACTGAGTTGGGTGAAAGGTTTTACTGAGTTGTGTGTGTTTGCAGGTCTGTGGGCCGTGGTCAACAACGCTGGGGTCTCCTTCCCAACTGCTCCCAGTGACTGGCTGGAAATTGAGGACTTCAAACAAATGATCAATGTCAATCTGATCGGGGTTGTTGCCATCACTCTGAGCGTGTTACCGCTCATTAAGAAGGCCAAGGGCAGAGTGGTCAATGTGGCCAGTGTGTTCGGAAGGATTAGTACTCTGGGAGGAGCGTACTGCATTACTAAGTATGGAGTAGAGGCTTTTAATGACGGTCTGAGGTCAGTATGTCCAGTAACCACTTCCTTTTTGAATATGGAAACTCTCCTGACACAAACTGGTCAAAGAAATTCAATGCATTTCTCACATACAAGCCAATATAGTATTTGGGTGTGGCATATGCATTAATCAGCATATATTTTATGAATGGAAAGTCCAAACAAAATGAAACCATGTGCAATTAATCATCATGATAACACGGCAACCATTCAGTCGAGTACATTTTAATTTGGCAAGCATTTGGTCTGCTGCAAATGCTAACATATTCTAAAAATATCTGATTAGTCAGCACAAAGGAATGCAGCAGCTGATAACTTCAACTGTGAATGACCAATCATAATGAAAGTTTGAATATATGTCCAGAGTGTCTGCAAGAGGCTGTGTAGAGAACTGACCAAAAGGTGCCGCTATAATGAGTATTTTTACACTTTTTTTTTTTTTTTTTGTATCTGGAATTATGCAGACTTTCTCTTTCCCCTGAATACTTGTGTTTCTAGAGATATATGTAGACAGTTTTCCTGTATATTAAGAGTGCAATATGTCCAAACCCATGGCAACAAGACAATGTTAAAACACATGTAAAATCTCATTTACTATATTTAATATAGTTCTAAAAATCGTTCTCAATATTAAAGAATAGCAGAGTCCACACCACAACTATAACGATAAAGACAAAGAGAAACGATATCGTTGGAATCACTTTCAAAACGATTTTTCTCCATCTGATGAACGATAAAAAATTGACAGCCAATCAGAATCCATCCGGCTGTAACGAGCTCGAGAATTCCTCATTTCGTTGTATACAGAAAAATACAATTACAATAAAGGCGTTCAATTCAATTTAAAGCAGCAGACGCATGTGCGCTTAGAATAAACAGACGATATCGTTCGGTGGTGTGGACGCTAATACTGTTATCTTTATAGTTATCATTCTTGGTGTGAACGGGGCTTTATAGTATTTATTGATATTTTGAATTAGCTTTTATTTTTATATTTTCAGTTTCGCCCATAAGTTTAAGCAATTTTGTTATGTTGTTTTTGTGATTGTTTTTAATATTCTTATTTCGATAATCTTGAACTTAAACTTCTTACATCTTGTTGCCAACATTTCAAATTTTCAGTGATCAATATATTTTCAGTATATTTCATCGAAAAAACATAAATATTAGTGCTGTCAAATGATTAATCGCGATTAATCGCTTCCAAAATAAGTTTTTGTTTACACAATATATGTTTGTGTACTGTGCACATTTATTATGTATATATAAAAGCACACACATATAAGCACAGTGTATATTTACATGTATATATTTATCTTCATATAATTTATATTATATATAACTATATTGTATAAACATAACACATTTTTCTTAAATATATACATGCATGTGTTTGTATTTATATATACGTAATAAATATACACAGTACACACATCTTTTATTTTGGATAAGCACTAATATATATAAATAAGAAACATAGAATTATTATTATTAATTCAGTTTTATTTCAATTACTCAAAAAGATTTAGTTTTAACAGTAATAAACATGTACAAATGTAATTATGGAAGTTGAAATTGACCACCAAACCAACAATATTACCACAATCCATTCTTTCAAATCTGGCAATTTTATCTTTTTCTCTTTATCTTGTATAGCTTGTATCCTGATTATTGCTGCTTTTGATTATATTGAATGTGTTTGTCTTTGTTCTCCAGGAGGAACATGGCACCGTTTGGAGTGAAGGTTTTGTGCATTGAACCTGGATTCTTCAAAACAAGCGTTACTGACTCCACTGTCTTTGAGAGCCATTTGCAGAGATTATGGGAAAAGTTGCCTCAGGAGGTCAAGGATGAGTACGGCAGTGATTTCATAGACAGAAGTGAGTTCAAATCCAATAACCGGTTTCAAATACATATCACACTCCCAAACTGTTTGCAGAACTAGTTCTGAAAGCTAATATACATTCCTGATGTCCCTATGGTTGTGTTTGCAGCGATGCTGGCGGTTAAGGAGAAGTTTGAGAAGATGTTGGATCCAGATCTGATGAAGGTGGTGAGCTGTATGGAGCACGCTGTGGCTGCGGTCCATCCTCGGACCAGATATTCTCCAGGCTGGGATGCCAAGTTCATCTGGCTGCCTCTCTCCTATATGCCAACCTTCATCTCGGATGCTTTCGTCTTAAAAGATGTTGTTAAACCAAAAGTGTCAGTTCTGTAAGCATAAAATGCAGTCATGCTATGCGTATGGATGGAATAAACCATTTTTTCCACTTTCGGGGGGATGTATGGTTAGTATGAGCAAAATAAAATATTTTCTTATTTGAACGAAAATTACATTTAAACTCAATCTATTGTTCTACGGCATTTAGATTATAGAAATAAATTTCGTATAGATGATCTTGACTTTAACATCTTTATGCATTATTTTGGAATCGAGGCCCACTCATTTCCAAACGCGGACATTGCAAAAACTAATTGAAGGCATTTTCAAGCAAACAGCGTGCACAAAATATTTGTGTGAATATTGAATTGAAATAGTGAATTGTGAAATATTTTTCCTTACTTTTACAGCATTTCAAACTTTCCCATGCAGTACAAATGAAGAGTTTGGTTCCAAAACGCTATAAATTAATTTTGATTAATTTGAGTAAAAATGAGTTTTCTTTACCAAGAAAGTGGCGAGATGAAAACCACTATTTTCTGTTTCAAACTTTCACATAGCATCTTTAGATTATAATAACATTAAACATTCAAATCCAGATTTAGATTTTCAAAGATTTATTATAAAATTATATTCTTTTTTGTATTCTTTTTTTTCTAAAATGCAATAAATCCACTGAATCAATATAAAAGTTATTTTTCATATTGAAACTGTTGAAAATACACAACATAGTAAGTTGACCCACATATGACAGCCTCTGAATTTGGTCAATACTAATCTTATATGCAGGCACTGGACTAAACATATTATGAACGCGATATAGCAGTGATCTACGGCTCTGTGTATTAAATGCCGCTCCATCTGAAAGCACGTGATGGAGATTTACTACTAATCACAGAACCGGCTTTACTGACCAGATGCGCATGACATTACTGTCTAGAGCAGGGATGGGCAACTGGCGGCCAGCAGTGTCTTTTAGTACGGCCCGCTGGATCATATTAGACTCGGATGATACATTTTAAAACATTTGAAAAGCAAGTCACGTAAAGATTGCTTTCAGTTTATGATGTTAACACTATCTCCAACCAGGAGAGGTCAGCCGCTCCCCTATTAATTTCAGCGTAGTAGGACGTGCACTCAAATGTAAACATTCATTAACATTAGCAAATAATAAATGAAAAACTGACCATGAAAACAGGATTTTCAAGTCAAGATGGTAAACAGATTATCTTCTTACTAAGTTCAAGGGGATACCCATATGTTTGGATTGTTTGGAAATCTGTATTTTATATAAATCGCCATCACACCACTGCTCACAAACAACGGGGACGCCAGAGTTGCACTTGCCTCAAATGTCAAAGTTAAAATTCATAGTCAACAAAAGCTTTTTGGCAAATGCATGACAGAAATGTTTGCACTGGACTATGTTCTTATTAGGGTTTCTGTGGTTCCTTAAAATGTCTTCAGTTAAATTGTTTACATTTAAGGCCATGCAAACTCGTAAATAGTACAAAAAGTCTAAATTATAAGAGGTCTTTGGGGACGGAAAGACAAGAATTGTTATATGGATTATTAATATGATGATTAAACTTCAAAAGGCTACGATTTCACTGAATAAACTTGAGCGCTGCACGTCAGCTTTATGTACCGCGGTTACCGGGGAAACCACTATATTTCTGCAGTTCTGAAAGTGACACCTGCTGGCAGAGAACGAATTTGCTTTTTCAAAAAGCCCGTCTGCTATTTTTGCTACATATTTTTAAACGTGAACCAGTGGATCGACAAAAATCTAATGCATGATAAAAATCTAAACAATTAAGACACTAAGATATATTTATATGTTATTTAATAAAATAATTAATTGATAATAATTGTTTAAATTAATATAATAATTGATACTTTTGAAAATCCTGCAGATACCAGGTTAATTTTTATTTATCAACGTTAAAACGCCGATTAAAGCGGTAAGAATTATATGAAACATTGCTAATGTTCGCGCAGTAGTGAGGGCTCTTTACATTTTGGCGCTGTTGTGAAGACATGTGTCACGTGACAAATAAAATAATTAAGATGTAGTACGTCCGAATTCCATTCATACTACTCACATTCATACTATATAGAACGTACTTTTTTAACGGTCGAGTAGTACGTTCAAATTCAAATGTAGTACCTACCAAGCAGTATGCGATTTCGGACGCATATTGGATGTTTCACCATGGCCACTCCCTCTTTTTGGTTTTTAAAAATGGCTGACATTAATTTAGGGATAAAATTGGCAAAAATTCCTTATGGAAATATGATAATATTTTGTAATTACAATTTAAATCTGATTAATTTTCAAATTGTTTGTCATAAATCAACATCTCAGGAAAATGTTATGGGGTTTCAAATCAAAATATGACTGCCTGTTATGAAACAGGACATAATTTCATACATGTCCACTGTAGAGGACACCAGGACTAAACGCATGTTTATTATACATTTTGGGAGACAAACGAATTGAATAGGAAAACAAATGATATATCAATATTCTTATGAAAGATTAGATATTATTATGAAAATCTGGCCAATTACTACTCCCATGATTACACTTATTTTTTCAACATGCTGTCCCAACAGCACTTTAATATGCAAATTAGATAGTGTATAGATAACATTGTGCTTAATGGGAAAACCAGTTTATGGAATTTTTACACACATATTTCATAAAGCAAAATGGTATATCAAATCATTTTGTTATATATTTTA
>NW_015506278.1:131671-155196 GCF_001515645.1 Sinocyclocheilus grahami
TGTCACGTGACAACATCAACATGGCGGATGTAGTACGTCCGAATTCCATTCATACTACTCACATTCATACTATATAGAACGTACTTTTTTAACGGTCGAGTAGTACGTTCAAATTCAAATGTAGTACCTACCAAGCAGTATGCGATTTCGGACGCATATTGGATGTTTCACCATGGCCACTCCCTCTTTTTGGTTTTTAAAAATGGCTGACATTAATTTAGGATATTTTGTAATTATAATTTAAATCTGATTAATTTTCAAATTGTTTGTCATCAACATCTCAGGAAAATGTTATGGGGTTTCAAATCAAAATATGACCTTCTGTTATGAAACAGGACATAATTTCATACATGTCCACTGTAGAGGACACCAGGACTAAACGCATGTTTATTATACATTTTGGGAGACAAACGAATTGAATAGGAAAACAAATGATATATCAATATTCTTATGAAAGATTAGATATTATTATGAAAATCTGGCCAATTACTACTCCCATGATTACCCTTATTTTTTCAACATGCTGTCCCAACAGCACTTTAATATGCAAATTAGATAGTGTATAGATAACATTGTGCTTAATGGGAAAACCAGTTTATGGAATTTTTACACACATATTTCATAAAGCAAAATGGTATATCAAATCATTTTGTTATATATTTTATAACATAGTTGAGAACCATCCTTAAACAAAGCTAGGTATAAAAAAAATTGATTGGTGATTTAATTTTTTTTTGCCTTTTCATGTTTACTCTTGTCATTTTATATTTTAGAAAAACTGAGTCCTGGTGTCCTCTACAGAGGACATAGCATAACATATAAATAAAATGTAATTTTTCAAAAATGTTATTTTACCATTTTCTTCTTATGCTCTGAACAATGTAATGACATGAAAAAAAATACTAAATTCACAAAGCTTTTTATTTCTGGTTCTCAGGAGGATATAAAATATCTCAACTTTCTTTAGAGAATATTAAACAAGTGATATGATTACTTAAGCACAAAACTGAATACCTTTCTTTAAAAATGTATATGACATACAGAGTTACTTTTATTACACTTTACTAACCATCACCTTAGCAGCATCACACTTGTGAGAGGCCTGTGTTCTTCAATCAGCTACATCCGAACCAAGTGTCAGTTCACCACCTGTTTTGGCCACAGATTTAGTAATACATGGGTACACAATTAAATATTGAATGTTTAGAGAAGATAAAGTAGGCCTTGTGGTTTATTGCACAAGCTCAGTGACGTTTATTGCATTTGGCGCCCTTTGGCCCCGCAGTGGGTTTGTGGCCCTTGAGCTCTTCAGCGCACCGGGATCAGGACAGCAGTGGGAGTCGGGAGCTCAGAAACAAAAGATCTGCTGGTTTTCACAGTGAAGGAGTACTGATAACTGCACTAGTCATAATGGTACGTTTGTCAGTTCTGAACACAATCAGATAATCGGTGTCTTTATTTCATTATTGTATAAAGCAAAGTAGGAATTAATGTGTGCATGATAATGAAAATTTCAGTGTTCAAAGCTATAAATGATTTTTGCAATAAATCATTGACAGAAATGAGAGAACATACAATTATAGTTGCGGCTGTTAAAATATCGGTCTATAATTACGTTTTTGTTTAGCATTTATATTAAACGGATTAAATTATAAATGTGTCGTTTCTATATAGCAAATATTCTGTACTCCAAAAAAATTAATCGTGTTAGATTTAGAATTGAATTAAATCATGCAATTTTGCATTAAGCTAATGAAGACCAACGAGAACCTAAAGAAAAACGTGCTTAGTTGCCATAAAATTACTGCAAAGAATCATAATAGTTTTATATATATGGTAATTGTTTTGGTCGAAATGTAGCGTTATATTTTTTGTGAGAATCAGACAGCCAAACATTGTATTTCTCCATTTGACCGCAGGGTTGTGCACTATACACTGTAAAAAATGACCGTGAATTTAACGGTAAAAGACTGTAAAAATGCTACAGTAAAAACCTGTTAAATGGTTAACGGTAAATTCCCCTACTATATACGGTGAAAAACTGTATTGGACATTACATGTATTGGACATTAATTTTACGGTAGTATACCATTTTTGGAAGTGAAAAAAAAAACGTATAATTTACAGTGAATAACCGTAAATTGACATTCCCAGAATTCCCTGCATTACATTTAAAATTTGATGTTTTTTTGTTGAAATAACTATGTTTCTTAGTTTTTTTCTTATCAGTTTTGTATATTAGGGTTGTGTGTTACACCTAATGTTGTTAAATTAATGTTTATTGCATTATTTCAGTGTCATGTGTGTTACCATGATGGTGTTTAGTGTTTGTGTGAATGACACTGTACACATTCTATAAATGTTATTATTTATAAGCTGCTTGTGATGGGCTTTGGTTCATCATGTGACTTTCTCATCACCTGCATTTGGTGGTTATCAGTGTATTACAAAGGTACAAAACAGATTTCAGTTCTTCAATAGGTTGGTATATTAACATTATATCAGTTAATGAAATTACGGTATTTAAATGTAAATTTAAGTTAAAACTTAAAACGTTGCTACCGTATTTTTTACGGTAAAATTCCAGCAACCACAGCTGCCGTTTTTTTACCGTAAATTTAACGGATTTTTTTTTACAGTGTAGGCTAATCAGTTTAATCTTCTCAGTCCCAGTGGAAGTTCATGCGTATAAACTTTCTCACAGTTACACGACAAGCTCATTTGAAATAACTACTAAATAGGAATCTGCCAGCCACACACTTTCGGTCTTAGTGAGGACGCCAAGGGTACATTTAAATGTAACTTTTTCTCTCAAAGTGTTATCACAACTTTTGCTCTCCTGTCTTTTCTTTAAAAGTTAATAAAGTACCCTTGTTGATAGGTTCTTCTGGACTTTGTTCAGGTGAGAATGTAAACACCATCTCTTAAAATTCACCTGGGAAAAAAACCTATATTAATAATATATATATATATAAAAGAAATACATAAATATCTACATACACTTGATTTGTATAAAATTAATTTAAAAGATTCACATAGAATTCTAAATAAAATCTAAATGAATAAATAAAGTCTATAAATAAACGTATATAAATAAAAAAAATAAATGAATACAAATCTGAATAAATTAACAAAAACTAAATAAATACATTTTCAAATATTTCTGCCATTATTTATTGATTGATTGATGAAAGCAGGGTCAAATACCAATGTCACCGTGTTATTGTAATAACAATAACTTTTTTTTTTGTTATAATTGCTTTTACCGTGGTAAATATTTAAAGGTCAGAAAAATTTGGAATTAAAAAAATTTGAGAAAAAGCCTTAAATCGTGGACATGTCTAGTAAATCAATTTTTTCGAGTTATATTTTGCTTTAATAACATTTGGATAACACTGGATTCCTCAGTGCAGTGTTTTTGTACACTATAGTGTGTAAGTGGAAAAAAATGTTGCCTGACATGCAAAGTAAAAGTCTATATGAAGAGTTCAGATGAAAAAGCCTCTAAATGCCGATTTGAAATTTTCTTCTAAAATGAGCTCCTATGTATATTCACTTAATAATAATAATAATAATTCATTACATTTATATAGCGCTTTTCTGGGCACTCAAAGCGCTTTACATAAGGGACCGGGGCGGGGACGGACACTTTAGTGGCAATGAATAGCCTAGTTTCTTTTCATTGCCATTAAAGTGAAATAACTGAACGTAAACATAGGAGCCTGAGAAAAATGCTCATTTGTGACCCTGGACCACAAAACCAGTCATAAGGGTCCATTTAAAAAAAAAAAGCTTTCCATTGATGTATGGTTTGTCAGGATTTGACAATATTTGGCTGTGATACAACTATTTGAAAATCAAAATATTAAGAAAATCGCCTTTAAAGTTCTTAGCAATGCATATTACTAATCAAAAATTCAGTTTTGATATATTTACAGTATGAAATTTACAAAATATCTTCATGGAACATGATCTTTACTTAAAATCCTAATGATTTTTGGCATAAAAGAACATTTTTAATCATTTTTGACATATATAAATATGTTTGTTTATATAATAAATTGTATTGTTTATTGTTAATAAATAAATAATACATATTTAATTATGCATTTATCTATTTATGCATTTATTTATGTATTCAGTTATGTATTTAACGATTTCTTTATATATTTCAACATTTATTTAATGATTTACTTTTGAGTAATGGCCCTCCATATCATAGAACAACTGGAAAGGTCAGTGTTTATCCAGCACATCTTCATCCGTCTCCCTCCGCAGGTGCTCTTCTGCGCGGATCTGCTGTGCTGCTGCTGCTGCTGTTCTCTGGCCGTTCTGGCGCTCGTCGCTGCGGTCTGGCTCTTCCGAGACCTCCGTCAGATCAGCGGCATCCACGAGAAACACGTCCTGGTGACGGGCTGCGATAGCGGCTTCGGGCTGCTCGCGGCGCGGCAGCTCGACCGGTGGGGGTTTCACGTGATCGCCGCGTGTCTCACGGAACCTGGTGCCTCCAGACTGCGCGCGGCGGCCTCCCCCAGACTCAAGACGCTTCTGCTCAATGTTACCGACAGCGCGAGCGTGGAGAGTGCGCTGGAGCGCGTGCGCAGCGAGACCGGGGAGAGAGGTGAGACGCACAGTCAGATAGGGTGCCAGCTCGAGTCAAGCACAGCGAGAGATAAAGCCGAGATACAGGCACTTTGACCAACTCATAAATCTGCAACCCTTGGACAAGCGCTTTTAGTTGACCTGGAGGAGCATCTTCAGGCGAATGCCATTCTCAAACCAAAGCTGCATCATTTATTATAGAACGACTTATTTTCCTCATATAGCACCTGACATGTTTGCACACCTCGGTGACCTTTGACCTTAAAAGGATAGTTCAGCCCAAAATTAATATTTGCTGACAGTTTACTGCAGCAACTAGCAGTTGCCAAGGGCTAATCAGTCGTACTTTTCCAATACAAATAAGACTAATCTACCTTTTCATAACTTAATTAAAAAAGTAATGACCAGTCTTCAAGAAGAAAAAAATAGACTCACTTTTTAAGACTAGTCTAAATGGATCCTCTGCAGTGAATGGGTGCCGTCAATATGAGAGACCAAACAGCTGATAAAAACATCACAGTAATCCATAAGACTCTTTTTTTTTAATATCTTGTGAAGTGAAAAGCTGCATGTTTGTAAGAAACAAATCCTTCTTTAAGGCATTTTTAAACCGTTGCTTCTGGCCAAAATACAAGTACATTATTCATAATAACGCTTCCTCCGGTGGAAAAAGCCCATTTTCTGTTGTCCTTTCACATCAAAATCCACCAAAACATTTGTTTAGGACTGTTTTTTGCTTGTAAACGGTGCTTGATATGTGCATATTTCTCTCCTGATTTCTCTCAGTCGAGACAACTTTTTAACTGAAGAAAGCAGTATTATGGAGAGGACTCGTATTTTATCCGGAAGCAACAGTTAAAATGTCTTAATGATAGATTTTGTTTCTTACAAACATGCAGTTTTTCACTTCACAAGATGTTAACTGATGGACTGGAGTGGTGTGGATTATTGTGATGTTTTTATCAGCTGTTTGGACTCTCATTCTGACGGCACCCATTCACTGCAGAGGATCCGTTGGTGAGCAACTAATGCAATACTACATTTTTCCAAATCTGTTCTGATGAAGAAACTAACTCATCCACATCTTGAATGGCCCGAGAGTGAGTAAACTATTCTTTTCATTGTGTGATTAGCATGTTTTTATTTTTTCTTGTGTCAGGTCTGTGGGGTTTGGTGAACAACGCTGGCATCTCGGTCCCCATCGGCCCCATGGAATGGATGCAGCTGGAGGACTTTAAGAAGGTTCTGGACGTAAACCTCATCGGTCTTATCGAGGTGACTCTGAAGTGTCTTCCTCTGCTGAAGAAGGCTCGTGGTCGGGTGGTGAACGTGGCCAGCATACTGGGTAGAGTCTCACTCATCGGGGGAGGATATTGTCTCGCTAAATATGGTGTGGAGGCCTTCTCTGATAGCTTGAGGTATGTTTAGGCAATTAACAAGAAACTTCGAGACATGTCAGCAAGGCCTTTTAGCATGTTTTGTAAAAAGTACACATTTTGCAGGTCCTCATGGCTTACATTTTTATTTATTTAATACATATTTTTTTAAATAAATGTATGTATTTATTAAATATCTTTATTTATTTAAATAGATATAAATACATTTTAATGAATACATACATAAAAAGTAATAATTACAAATAAAAATAATACAAATAATAAAACATTACATTTATTCTATTATGTTGACAATAAAATAATCTGTCTATTTATCCATTTTTAATTTTGCAGGTCATCATGGATTTTTTTTTCAAATATAAAAACATAAATACACCATGTATTCATTTAAAAAATATATATTTAAATATAAATAAATCAATACAATTTTAACAAATACATAATGCATTTAATAATTAATAAATTAATTAAAATGTATTTTATATTTTTTTTATAATATATTTTATATTGCTATTAAGCTGATAATATCATCTGACTTTTATTAAAAACAGCCAACAAAATCAATTTCCATGTATTGTCATTTGTCTTTGTAAGACCTCAGACCACAACTTCAGTCTTTCTGAAGTTAACCTTGAAACACGTTGACATTTCATTGAGTAAAACTTTTAAACCTTACCCATACTTCAACTTCTTAGAGATTTGCATCTTTCATTCAATGTCTAATAATGTCTTCAAAATCATTTTATTCTCTCTCTTGCTGCTGTCAGGAGAGATATGATGCACTTTGGAGTGAAGGTAAGTATCATTGAACCAGGCTTCTTCAAAACTCAAATAACAGATTTGAGCCTCATTGAAGATGATCTGAAGAAACGGTGGAACAACCTCCCAGCAGAGGTCAGGAGAGCCTATGGAGACTCATACCTGCAGGACTGTGAGTGCTTCTAATGTCATATCAGTGCAGATTTCATGCAACACTACTTTAGAATTTGAAGACTGATATCGTGATGCATTCAAACATGCACTCACAACTTCAATTTCAATGTTGTTTAGCATTTGCGTATTGCTAATCAATGCAATGACACTCTAAAATACACTGCACACACAAAAAAAGTCTATTTTTAATTATATTAAACCATTTTTGCCGCCTTATATAGATGGAAATGTTTGAAGCAGAGCCTCATGTGATGCTGTTTTGTTGTACAGACTGAACTCGAGTGACATTTCTGAATTTCTCTCAATTATTTTTTCCAGATATAAAGTTGCAGGAGTTCTCAATGAAGATTCTGGCCAGCAGTGATCTTTCTAAAGTGACGTCATGTATGCAGCACGCTCTTTCAGCGCGTTATCCCCGAACACGCTACAGCGCAGGCTGGGACGCCAAGTTCCTCTGGATTCCCCTCTCGTACCTGCCGACATGTATATCAGACATCTTCACCAACAATTTAATGCCTTCCACGAAGGAGAGCTGAATATCTCTACAGAGATTTGCTGAAAACGCCACTGCAGCTCAACTTATCTGATTTGTGAAGTTTTGTCTTTGAAACTGTGATTGCTGTATGCAACAATGATCACCCAGCCCTGCATTATGAAAACAATTCTGCTGATTTGCCAAAAAAAGGCCTAATATTATCTAATTTGATGATGCTGAGTTCAAAAATCAGCATGCGAGTTCATCACATATGCAACATTTAAATGTCAAGTGTTTCATATCATTTAACTTGCAATCTGCAAAGTAGCGGAAAAAGTGGAAATCAGGATTAGGCATAAAAAATGTCTTCAGAATCATTCATATATGTGAAAATGGACTGTGAATTGAACAAATGATTGCAACCTGACCCAGTGTAAGATTGGAAAAATATCTTTGTGGCAAGTTTTCTGCTGATTAGGGAGGAATACAAGAATTCTTCACCTTATAAATAATTGTTGAAAGCAAAAAATGTTATGAAATGCATCATATTTTGTGAGAAAGTGATGCGTAGAGTGAAAAAGGCACTATTTTTGCAATCAGCACCTCAAAAATTAGTAAGGAAAGTATTGGATTTCATTAATGCAGGGCGGTGCAAAAATACAATCAAATAAAAATACATTTTATATATTGTTGCATTTTCCATAAATAAAGTACCCTTTGGTGTCCAACAACAGTCATGTATGTTTTTTTTGTTTGACCATGTCATTTTTT
Organism: Sinocyclocheilus grahami; assembly: GCF_001515645.1. NCBI lineage: Eukaryota > Metazoa > Chordata > Actinopteri > Cypriniformes > Cyprinidae > Sinocyclocheilus > Sinocyclocheilus grahami. The sequence goes on from NW_015506278.1 coordinate 139,850, forward strand.
ATCAAAAATGGATACTCCAGTCATTTAGTCTGCTTCAACCCTAAGCTCACAATTATCTGCTTCCACTTTTGAGTCCAACACCTACATCTCAACATCACATCAACAACCAATACATACAACCAACATTTTTTAGTTAGTTTCTTTTTTTGATAATCCATTACAATTGGATGTATGTTGCAATACAGAAAACATATGGTTTCACCTAGACTTTAAAATCATGTCAGTACTTATTTCATCAACAAAAAACAAAGTATATGGGTAATGTGCTTTGAAGGAATGACTCAAATTAAGGAAATCTTCCAAATGGAAAACTCTTCAACACTCTTAAAAATCCATGTTTTGCAAATAGTGAAGACCAGGCTTAAAGAGAACCAAGAGCATAGATCTCAAAGCTCTTCATCAAGCACAGGCCCACTGACCTCCCCCCAAAAATTAAGCTTTCATTTTTCCCTGCATATTTTTACAAAACATACACTCTGCACAATCACTACTCCCTCCCTCACTCACTCACTCACTCACTCACTCACTCACTCACTCATTTCTTCAACCCTCTCAATCAGCACTAAGTTTTGCAGAGTTCTTTAAGGCTTCTTTGTAACCAGAATCACCTGCCTTCACTAATTAACCCAACCCACATCATTTAGCCTATTAGTACCATGTGGCAATAAGGGGGACAGACAGAAAGAGAAATGTGTAATATATATAAAATACATTTTATATAATGTTGGCCTTAATATTTTATGGTTTATCTTAATGGATAATATATCAATTAAGAGAAATATATATATATACAGCTGTGCCATGTGATAATGGTGTCATTAGGTCAGATTGAGTTAGACCTATCGGACTTCATGCCAGAACTCTGTATGTGTGTGTATTTGTTGTACATCAAAAAGATCTTACAATTTCTCATAAAACAAATTTATTCGATTTTTCACAGCAGCGTTAATTTGTTTCCAGTTCCTTTCAACAGTAACATAATCGGCATGTCAAGATGAACAAATTCATAATATTCTTTTTTTTTTACTGTCTTTAATATACAAAATCATTTCAAATATATTGACTTCACAGCCCATGCACTTCATCAGATGGGAAAGCAAGTATGAAAAGCCCTTGAAACGCTGATGGGACATCAGAGATCTCCAGATATCACAGTTAGAATCACATGCATATAAACTGGGAAATTTCAAGTATTATTTCAATATATAAAACAGAAGTGGTATGTCTTCTACTTCTATTAAAATGTGTTTACAGCGGAATATGTCAGTGCATTATCATACTTTCAGACTTTCTTTAATGAGAGTCCCTTTCTCTGCATGGAGTAGTTCACAATTTCTGTCATTATTTCATTTGAAACCCATATGCTGTCATTTTGAGGAAAATAAGCAGATCTTTATCATGCAATTTGGTGTCAGTTCCTTAAACAAAGTTGCTGTACAACTTACTACTCACAACTGGAGCGGGAGAGTAAATAATGACCGATTTTTTCATTTTTGGGCGAACTATTCCTTTAATAGCTCTCAGTAGATCTGCACATGAGTGATATATCAGAGATATATATCAGACAGATATATCAGAAAAACGAAAAATTGCACTGGAGGAAGCATTATTATGGATTGTGAACTGGTATTTTAGCTGGAAGCAATGGTTTGAAGTTAAAAACACCTTAATGATGGCTTTGTTTCTGACAAACACGCAGCTTTTTGCTTCACAAGATGTTAACTGATGGACTGGAGTGATGTGGATTATTGTGATGTTTTTATCAGCTGTTTGGACTCTCATTCTGACGGCACCCATTCACTGCAGAGGATCCATTGCTGAGCAAGTGATGCAATGCTACATTTCTCCAAATCTGTTCTGATGAAGAAACAAACTCATCTATATCTTGGATGTCCTGAGGGTGAATTATGATTTTTGGGTGATCTATTCCTTTACGAATAATCAGATCAAATGGCAAAGTCTCAGCTGGCTCTCAAAGCACTTTTACTCAGTATCGTTGGCATATGTGTGTGTGTGTGTGTCCGCGAATCTCCAGGAATAAGTAATAATCTATTTCAAAATAACATCTGACCAGAGGATATTATCAAACAAAATCTTTTCAATTTACAAATGTACAAAATATTCATAACATTCTCCTTCAGCAGCATTAGTGCAAAGATATACAAATATGACGTCACAATAATAATAAAAAAAAAGAATCATACAACATGAATTGGCATACAAAGTATCAGAAGGCAAAGTCTCTTTTCTGTAGAATATACAAACATTTCATCTATACTTTTTTTTTTGTTTCAAAAATAATCTTAAATTGATTTCTGTCGTATGTAGGCTGCATATAAAAATAGATTCTGTGCAAAGGGAGTTTTTCTTTGTATTTTCCCGTGTGTGATGGTCATATTTCACTGTCCTCTTTAACTAGGTTGGCCGTGTCTGTAAAGGTGTCCTCTGTTGGTGAATAGGCGCTCAGTTTCTCTCGTTTCTGGGGTTTGGGAGGAGGACCGAAAGGAGACGGCTGTGATGAAGAGCTGGCGTCTGCAGCTCCATGCATTTGCTCATCCTGCATCTGACACAAACACAACGTCAACTTTGACCACATGCGCATCATTCTCACATTAAGACCCATATTCTGCTTAAAACTTTATTCTGAAAATAACGTTTACATGCTTTACAGCTATGGGAATATTCCTGTCCACATGCATTTCATTTCTCCTGTGGAAATACTGCTGATGGTTTATTATGATACCTTTTAGTGACAAAATTTCAGTATCATTGAAATGCTATTAGAATTTTTGTTAACGTTTTGAATTCGATTTTCTGTTTTCATTTTAACTCCCAAGTTTCAGTAATTTTAGTTGATTTAGTTTTAATAAAATGAGAAAAATAAAAATTAAAAATAAATATGTTTAAGTTCCAGTAATGAAAATTGAAATACAGCTGAATAGAAAAAATAAATAAAAATAAAATAAAAAATAATAAAAATGACAAAATGACCAAAACCTAACCTAAAATTAAATGGAAAACAAAATAAAAACTCATTTAAAATATTAATAAATGTTATAATAGTACATAAAAAAGGATTTTATATTTTAGTCAGTTTTATTTCAAGTAATTAAATAGTTTTTTATGGTTTTCAATTTTAGCTAACGATAATAAATTTAGTCTTGTTTCCGGGGGGGCGGGGGATTAACTGCCAGTGGTGTAAGTAAAATATTCTAAATATTCTAAAAATACTAAGTAAGATAAGCCATATTTATGCAGTGTACACAGAATCCCATTAGAAACTAGTGCACTGATAATGTAAGTCTTGGAAAAGATGAAACATTAACACTGTGATAAGTCAAGAAAAATGTGCTGAGTGCACTTAACAATCCAGGAGTCAGGAGTTACTGTTAAATCGACACAAAAGACCACCATTTACCAGCTGCATGGCCCTGTCGATGAACGACACTCCCAGAGTCTGAGGCTCCAGGTCCATCGTGACATTGTCACCTGAATGAAATGCCACTCCATTTCCTGTGTCTGCCGACTTCACCAGGCTGCTCAGACTAAGAGAAACAGAAAAACAGTGGAGAAAAAAATGGTACATGAAAATGATACCAACTCAAACAGTGTTTCTGCTATTGAAGTTTAAATCAGAGACATATAAACATCTTAATGCTTTCTTCCATCTAGTCTAATTAAGTGGAAACTTCACAGAGAAATAAAAAGAACATTAAAACCATCGCAATATTGAATGTTGCTTAATTTGATATAATCAGTGAAGTCATTGCAAATATAACACATATATTCAATATAACACAGAACTCAGGCAGTAGGTTAAGTTCCCTTTCATGGGAACTTTGAACTGCAAGAGCACCTGGAACCAGCAGCATCAGGTGGATTAGGCCCTTCCTCTGCCTCCCTGATGCGCTCCCTGAGAAGGTCGAGCCCCCTTCTCGGATTGAGAACTGGGTGTGTTGCTCCCTCAGCTGAATAACTGCTAGCTGTTCCACCATTGGAACATGCTGTAGGTTGAGCTCCCTCTCGTTGAGAGCTGGATGTTGCTCCCTCAGCTACAGATTTACTGCTAGCCACTCCAGCATTATAGCCTTAGACATAGCGTTTGGGGATACACTATTTCTATCTATGGGCTGCTCTTTCAGGGTGCCACGAGAACCCCTAGAACGGTATTCAATTGTGTGCACATTATGCTTTGCCCACTTTTCTAAAATCCACATAATCCCTACTCAGGGAACCATGGTTACATAAGTAACCTGAGACGTTTAGTAATCAGCAACCTAATAATCTTTAACTAGATGCTGTTTTGATGTTGTGTTACTGTGACAAGCTATAAGTTCTCAGTTTGACATTAAAAATCAATTGGCAAAGGAGGAGGAGATGTCAGGGTTTATGAATGACATGACTAGATCCGTTCAAAAGTTTGGGGTTAGTAAGATTTTTTTTTTTTTTTGAAAGAAATTAATGCTATTATTTAGCAAGGACATTAAATTGATCAAAAGTGACAGTAAAGGCATGCATACAATTAAAAAAAAAAATTCTAATAAATGTTGTTTTTTGAACTTTCTATTCATCAAAGAATCCTGATAAAACGTATCGTGGTTTCCACAAAACCATATGAAGCAGCACAACTGTTTTCAACATTAAAAATAATAAGAAATGTTTCTCGAGCAGCAAATCAGCATACTAGTATGCTTTCTGAAGGATCGTGTGGCACTAAAGACTGGAGTAATGATGCTGAAAATTCAGCTTTGCATCACAGGAAAAAAAATACATTTGAAAACATATTCAAAAAGAAAATAGTTATTTTAAATTGTAATAATATTTCACAATATTTTAACTGTATTTTTGATCAGATAAATGCAGCCTTGGTGAGGTTTCAACTCAAAAACATTTAAAAACTTTAGCTAACCCAAACTTTTGAACAGTTTTGTAAACCATGCGTAAAGATGAGCAAAATATCAAACCAAGTGGCATTTATTTTAGAGAAATAAAGCATTTTTCAAGCAGCAAAATCCCCAAAATAAGTCACAATACTGACAGTAGACACTCATATATTCATACATGCACTAAAAGCACATTGAGACTGGCTGCTTAAACTGAAGTCATAAAATATGAAGTCATATAGCTGAACTGTAGGTAGTTGAGTGGCGTGTTTGTGTTGTACCTGGGTAGTTTAGGCATTGACGGGATGAGAGAGCCGGTGCGCTTGTAGTTGAGGAAAACTCCCACAACCAGAGCTCCAGTAATCAGACTAATAACCACTGCTAACAGGACGGTCACAGCTACACACACACACACACACACACAGTATGTAAGACATATGTGTGCAGTCTCATTAGTTTTCATTTGAAATTAACATGTGTAACAAGACGGATAGAGTAATTAGAGTTGATAAATAACAACATCACATGTTACAAACCGTGAGCAAATGTGTTTACAATGAAACTAATAATAACTAATTAACAAGGAAGGGTTTGTTTACCTGTTCCTGCAGGAGCACCTCTAGACTTCCCCATTTCACAGTAACTACCCGAGTAACCGTATGGACACCTGAGGAGCATAAACACTGAACCGTTACAGACAATCTACAGTATGGCTTTGACAAAAATGGTTCTTTCTACAATCTGATACTTACTGCATATTTTTAGATTTTCATGATGATTGTCATTTGTGTTCACATAGTCGTATTGTATCTGCGACTATTGTATTTATATGTTGCAGAAGTTCAGGAGTCATTTAAAAAAATTTTTAAATTGCAATATTAATCTAATTATTAAAATAATATTTAAGTAATAAATTAAATGATGCAGTTTCATATTAAATATCAGTCAATTATAACTAAATAAAGAGGTTTTGTGTATGACAAATTATGTTTATAATTAAAATAACAATCTATCTATCTATCTATACACACACACACACACACACACACACACACACACACACAGGTTCATATATATTTGGACACTGACACAATTTTCACAATTTCGGCTCTGTATGCCACCAGAATAGAATTAAAATTAAAAAATCAAAAGTTTGGGGTTAGTAAGATTTATTTTTTTTTTTGAAAGAAATTAATGCTATTATTTAGCAAGGACATTAAATTGATCAAAAGTGACAGTAAAGGCATGCATACAATTAAAAAAAAAAATTCTAATAAATGTTGTTTTTTGAACTTTCTATTCATCAAAGAATCCTGATAAAACGTATCGTGGTTTCCACAAAACCATATGAAGCAGCACAACTGTTTTCAACATTAAAAATAATAAGAAATGTTTCTCGAGCAGCAAATCAGCATACTAGTATGCTTTCTGAAGGATCGTGTGGCACTAAAGACTGGAGTAATGATGCTGAAAATTCAGCTTTGCATCACAGGAAAAAAAATACATTTGAAAACATATTCAAAAAGAAAATAGTTATTTTAAATTGTAATAATATTTCACAATATTTTAACTGTATTTTTGATCAGATAAATGCAGCCTTGGTGAGGTTTCAACTCAAAAACATTTAAAAACTTTAGCTAACCCAAACTTTTGAACAGTTTTGTAAACCATGCGTAAAGATGAGCAAAATATCAAACCAAGTGGCATTTATTTTAGAGAAATAAAGCATTTTTCAAGCAGCAAAATCCCCAAAATAAGTCACAATACTGACAGTAGACACTCATATATTCATACATGCACTAAAAGCACATTGAGACTGGCTGCTTAAACTGAAGTCATAAAATATGAAGTCATATAGCTGAACTGTAGGTAGTTGAGTGGCGTGTTTGTGTTGTACCTGGGTAGTTTAGGCATTGACGGGATGAGAGAGCCGGTGCGCTTGTAGTTGAGGAAAACTCCCACAACCAGAGCTCCAGTAATCAGACTAATAACCACTGCTAACAGGACGGTCACAGCTACACACACACACACACACACACAGTATGTAAGACATATGTGTGCAGTCTCATTAGTTTTCATTTGAAATTAACATGTGTAACAAGACGGATAGAGTAATTAGAGTTGATAAATAACAACATCACATGTTACAAACCGTGAGCAAATGTGTTTACAATGAAACTAATAATAACTAATTAACAAGGAAGGGTTTGTTTACCTGTTCCTGCAGGAGCACCTCTAGACTTCCCCATTTCACAGTAACTACCCGAGTAACCGTATGGACACCTGAGGAGCATAAACACTGAACCGTTACAGACAATCTACAGTATGGCTTTGACAAAAATGGTTCTTTCTACAATCTGATACTTACTGCATATTTTTAGATTTTCATGATGATTGTCATTTGTGTTCACATAGTCGTATTGTATCTGCGACTATTGTATTTATATGTTGCAGAAGTTCAGGAGTCATTTAAATTTTTTTTTAAATTGCAATATTAATCTAATTATTAAAATAATATTTAAGTAATAAATTAAATGATGCAGTTTCATATTAAATATCAGTCAATTATAACTAAATAAAGAGGTTTTGTGTATGACAAATTATGTTTATAATTAAAATAACAATCTATCTATCTATCTATACACACACACACACACACACACACACACACACACACACAGGTTCATATATATTTGGACACTGACACAATTTTCACAATTTCGGCTCTGTATGCCACCAGAATAGAATTAAAATTAAAAAATCAAGATGAAACTGAAGTGCAGACTTTAAGCTTTAATTCAAGGGGTTGAACAAGAATATTGTCACACCTTATGGATTTTTTGTTTGCTTTCTCTCCTCGTGTTCTTTGATCTAGTTTTTGTCTTATTGTTTTTTTGTCTAGTTTTAGTTATTATTAAATATCCTCATTTGCCTTTGTACTTAAGTTCAAGTCTGTTCAGTTTGTCTTTGTCCGGTCTTGTCGATGTGTACATGTGTTTCAAGCCTTCCTTGTGTGGATTACCTTTATGTGGATTTATTAAAGACTGTTTGATATAATGTAATGACTTTTACATTTAATGTAAAAGTCAGTGAAAGTTTTAAACTTTAGAAATTTTAAACTTTTTACACTAAACACCAATAACCCAGTGCCACTGGAAGCCATGCATGCTCATGCCATCACACTGCTCCATGCTTCACAGATGATGCTGTATGCTTTGGATCATGAGCTGTTCCAAGCCTTCTCCATACTTTTTTCTTCCCATCATTCTGGAACAGGTTGATCTTAATTTCCAAAGAATGCTCTTTCAGAAGTGGTCTGGCTTTTTTAGATGTTTTTTGGCTAAGTCTAATCTGGCCTCAAATATCCTCAAATTAAAGTTCAGAGTGTGCACTTTAAGTCCATATTCATTATATAACTGTAACTTGAATATGTTTTGGTCAACAGCAAAAATACAAAAAATTGTGTTGGTGTCCATATACATATGGACCCGACTATATATATATATATATATATATATATATATATATATACTGTATATATATAGCTGTTTCTTTAATATAGTGTGTTGTATATACAATCTACAAGTTGCAGCAAGTTTTCATAGAACAGTGAACATATCTCACAATATCAAGGAAAATTCCTCATGATATGAGCCCTTTAAATAACTCTATCAGCGGGGCGGCTGTGATGCTCTACACTAGCGTTCACACTCACTTGCACTTCGGCAGGCCTCCCTCATCAGTGTAGCATGTTCCTCCATTCATGCATCTGCATGCAAGTGGCATGGACACCTCTGCCTCGATGGCTGCATGTGCGAGGCAATGCAACACAGTCACAATGCAATCACATCACAAGTCAAACACTCACTTTCATCACAATTATCAGAGCACTGAAGTCAAAACATCACATGACAATAATGAAATCATGCAGCAGCAGATGCAGCACATGCATGTATGTTATGAAATGTATTGATGGGATGCAATGGAGCCAATCAGCTCATCTCAAACTAACAGCAGTAGGTGTGTGTTCATCTCTTACCGGCATCACATTCATTCTTGTTGAATGAGAGCAGTGTGGAGCCCTGCGGACAGGCACAGGTGTATCCACCTGGCCGCAGCAAACACAGGTGACTGCAGACACCCTGACAGGGGTTCAGCACTGCAAGAGAATTTGAACAGTCATTTACTATTGCTATTACAGGAATTATCTTTGGCTAAAAGAAATGCGGTGAAAAAGAACTGAGGAACAGGTGCTTTTATTCAACTTAATTCACCTGTGGTTTCTACACAGTTGTTCTTGGGTATAAAGACAAATGCAAAACCACTATATACTGTATATATATTAATTAGCACGTAACTTAAAGTTCACGGGCATTTGCATCCTTTTGTGCAGATACAAGTTGTAATGTTACGTCTATGTTATGCATCTAAGTTATCTGATTAAAATCATAGGATGTGTCATAGAACGGGCTTCAGTTTATGGGCATAAAGTCACTCAGCTTCACCTCAGGCAGCTATTCCTTTCTGGATGCATCTAACATTGCTGCATCATAATCATACTCTAACAGTGTTCATGTTTTCATATACAGGTTTTCATGTCATATTTTAATTTTTAACATTAATTTTTTAATCACATCTAAAATAAAAGTTTTTGTTTACATAATATATGTGTATGTATTGTGTATATTTATTATGTATATATAAATACACAAACATACAGCATATATTTTGAAAATATTTACATGTGTATATTTATAGTCATATAATTTATATCATATATAAATATATTTAATCTATAAACATAACATATTTTTCTTAAATATATAAATGCATGTGTGCGTATTTATATATACTGTACATAAAAAATATACACAGTACACACATATATTATGTAAACAAAAACTTTTATTTTGGATGCAATTAATCGCCATTAATCGTTTGACAGCACTAATCTTTACTCATAAATCTCTACATGAGCTCAATACATGAGCAATATCAACCCAAAACAACTATTTTATAAGATTAATTTATTTAATTTCCATGACTTTTCCAGACCTAAAAAATCAAAATTTTACAAAGTTCATTACTACATAGTAAATATATAGTTTCGTTCATATTCTCATTCATATTCTTACCCTAGACCAGGATTGACCACAATAGCGGCTGGCTGATCAAGATCACTGTGAATCAGCCACTTTCTGTAACGTCCATCCAGTTTCGACACTTCGATTCTATTAGTCCCAGCATCTGTCCAGTAAATATGGCTAATGGAAAAGACAAAATGCATAGCAGAAGGGATGTTTATTTCTCTGGAACTGTCCCAGTAACCAGTTAGACAATCTGCATCAGCGCTCAAGTAAAGTATAGAAAAGCATGTCACATACCCTCCGATCCAGTCCACAGCTATGCCATCAGGACTGGAGATGTATCTGAGGTTCAGGTCCACCTCTTTCACAGGATTATTTCCATGGTCATCAAACGTGGTCATGTAGGCCCTCTTAATCGCACCGAACTCAGAGCCTCGTCCCAACACTGTCCAGAACACTATACCTGAAAAATAAGATGTAGAAATATGTTTCAGTGTGCATTCATAACTTGATTACAGAAACACAATAACACAGTGTTAACGGTGATCATGTTTTCATAAACCTAGGTTGGTTTGGTAAGGATTTCAAAACATTCTTCAAAAGAAATCCTGTAATAGTATATAAAGAATACTAAAGTAACACTGGCTTTGCCTTATTGTGCTGTAGATTGGGCTTCCCTGTGCTGCATCTGCATCAAAACATTAAGCATATGTCATATTAGATGGGATATCCCGTGAATATTGTCTTACTTAGGCCGAGGCCTTCTGGATCCCACAGGTAGTCCAGTGCCTGAATGTGCTCTGCATTATCCACATAATCAGAGTACTGCGCTGACGAGAGATTAAATCGACGGATCCGCACGTTATCAGGCAATAACAAGACGGGAGGATTTCCTGTGGGAAAAAATGATAGAGAGCGAAAGAAACGGTGATGTCAAAGCCTAGACTTGCATTGCTGCCTACAAATGCAGCTGTCTTCTACAGAGATGCAAACAGGTAAGGGGAAAAAAGGTGAGAACATTGCGTGGATTGCGGGAGCATGCTCCACACGGAATTTCTCCACATGGATATTTGCTTTACATGCTCATTTGTAGTTACTATATATATATATATATATATATATATATATATATATATTATTACCTTATATGTCCAAAACTGTCATTTTTCACAAAAAAACTCCCCATCTTGATTCAACATTTTACAGAAATCAAGATTGAGTAGATTTGGTCAGAATCCCTTGTTATAATAGATGAAGTGCTATGCAGGCTATTTAAGACAATATTGGCTGATTAGACGGCAATGCTGACTTAAAATGCAAAATGTCTGCCCTCCCTCTCGTCACCGTTCCCACATCTCAGACCTCAAATACATAAAATATTACCCTTTTTAGACATAGTTTTTGAAATAAAGACTAAAGAAAATACTATACAAAACTTATTGAATCAACCAGGGGCCAGTTTCATAGCCACCATGTCAAGACTAGGGCTGGGTATCGTTCAAAAAGTTTCGATATCGATACCGATACCGATACCTTGACTTCGATACCGGTTCCTGAACGATACTTTTTCCGATACCAATTTTATGAAATCAATTTTAACTTGCTTGATGTTTATACAAACTCAAAGACTCATCTCCTGAGCCACTGCACAAAGGAACAAAATGCAACCAACACAATAAATCAGTGCAAAATAGTTTTAATAAAGCTCAAATAGTCTTCAGTTTACACATCTGTTAGGCTACATTTACACTAGTTAGTGTTCGTTTTAAAATGCATAGCTCAGACAGAATCATGATTTCTATTTATTTTCCACTGATTTACTGATGAGCATTAGCAGCTTCCAGTGCTGTCTGTCTGTGTTCTCATGCAATTCGGTCGGTACCTAAAAAGTATCGAATTCGATACCCAGCCCTAGTTAAGACTGTGGCTTAACTAGTTTGACCAACTAGCAGTTGCCAAGGAGTAATCAGTCTTACTTTTCCAATACAAATAAGACCAATCTACCTTTTCATAACTAAATTAAAAAAAGTTATGACCAGTCTGACTAGATGACTAACTTTTTAAGACTAGTTTAAACAGTTTATGCAACCAGTCTCAGTTCTTTATTTACCCTTGTAAGATCACAAGTACCCTTGCAAGAACCCCCCCTCATTTTGATCTAAAAAAAGTGAGTTGTCACTGAAAGGTGAGGAGTTTGCCTCTATGACTTCTAAAGGTGCATTCCTATTTACCAATGTTCGTCAAATTTTCAAGTTTTAGGCTATAGAAGGTAAAAAAAGATGATAAATGAAAGGCCTTTCCCTCAGCAGCGCATTCGACTCCCCGCTGCTCTCCCACTGATCGAACCCCATCAGCGCAGAAACACTCATAACTGCCCTTAGTGTTCCTGCACAGCTGTGGGCACGTCCCATAAATCTCACACTCTTTCACATCTGCAGACGGGCAGAAAACACCTCACATTATACATACAGGAAGCATTTCAACTTCTAATGGTGTGCCAATGTTGTTTCGAAGTTGTGTGCAGGCATAGCTGCGCACTTCTTGTGTTGCTTTCACGCAGACAGAAAATACTCCATGCCAAGGACAGAATGAAAAACGAACTGATCATTTTCTGTAGCGCTGCTTTATAGCTGAATCAAATTTGTCTTTGTGATTGAGGAACTTTCCAGCATCAACACTGTCATTGAACTGAATTGAACCTAGGTTTATTATAATTACGTGAAACTAAAATGAATTTTTTTTTTATTAAAATAATCGTTAACTGCAATAAAATAAAACACAAAAAAAGGAAACTCTTTTTTTCAGCTAGTTGCCAAGGCAAAATTTCTCAGAATTTAGAATTTAGTTTAACTTGATGTACTAAAAATAACTGAAATAAAATGAATGAATGATACGCACAACTAAATTGAACTAAAATTAAAATGCAAAAATAAACTTAATTCAAAATATTAATACAAACTATAATATTATCTCAGTGGTACTAATATAACACTGAACTGACTTGAGCTAATTAATCATACTATTGCATCTGTTGAGCTGCTTATAGATGAATAGAATTAGTTTTATAACTGATGAACTTTGCAACACTAGCTACGTTTACATGCAACCAAATAATCCGCTGGTAATTGGACTGATGGCTCAATCAGACTGAAAAGGCTTCATGTAAACGCCTTAATCGATCCGACTGAGCTCCTAAACTCTTGATCGGATTGAATCGATACCGATACCTTGACTTCGATACCGGTTCCTGAACGATACTTTTTCCGATACCAATTTTATGAAATCAATTTTAACTTGCTTGATGTTTATACAAACTCAAAGACTCATCTCCTGAGCCACTGCACAAAGGAACAAAATGCAACCAACACAATAAATCAGTGCAAAATAGTTTTAATAAAGCTCAAATAGTCTTCAGTTTACACATCTGTTAGCTACATTTACACTAGTTAGTGTTCGTTTTAAAATGCATAGCTCAGACAGAATCATGATTTCTATTTATTTTCCACTGATTTACTGATGAGCATTAGCAGCTTCCAGTGCTGTCTGTCTGTGTTCTCATGCAATTCGGTCGGTACCTAAAAAGTATCGAATTCGATACCCAGCCCTAGTTAAGACTGTGGCTTAACTAGTTTGACCAACTAGCAGTTGCCAAGGAGTAATCAGTCTTACTTTTCCAATACAAATAAGACCAATCTACCTTTTCATAACTAAATTAAAAAAAGTTATGACCAGTCTGACTAGATGACTAACTTTTTAAGACTAGTTTAAACAGTTTATGCAACCAGTCTCAGTTCTTTATTTACCCTTGTAAGATCACAAGTACCCTTGCAAGAACCCCCCCTCATTTTGATCTAAAAAAAGTGAGTTGTCACTGAAAGGTGAGGAGTTTGCCTCTATGACTTCTAAAGGTGCATTCCTATTTACCAATGTTCGTCAAATTTTAAAGTTTTAGGCTATAGAAGGTAAAAAAAGAGGATAAATAATTTCAGATTGAAAGGCCTTACCCTCAGCAGCGCATTCGACTCCCGGCTGCTCTCCCACTGATCGAAACCCATCAGCGCAGAAACACTCATAACTGCCCTTAGTGTTCCTGCACAGCTGTGGGCACGTCCCATAAATCTCACACTCTAAATTATATTACAAAAAGAAAGTTTAGTTGGATAGTCGGGCTGTGCGATAAACCGCATTTTGATCAGGATCACGATTTCTGCTTCTGTCAGTTTATTAAGCATAATCATCTGCAATATTTAACTGTTGGTTATTTATCCTGAAAATCTTTCATTTTAATATGCCACTTGCATTGGTAACAAGCCTCCACAGGCTTTTATGGCTGTGGTTGCCAGATTTAAATAGTTTAAATCCCCAATCTGAGCTTTTCTCTTAAATCGATACATTTTCTGCCCAGTGGTTTATGTAAACTTCCCAAAATGGCAACCACGCATACACGTTCCCTCTTCATTACTGAAAACGTGCTGATGAGCTGAAAACACTGGCAAACATGTAAGTTAGAGCAATCTCAATGGAGATATTATACTCAAGTAAAAGTGTAATACAGCCAGTCTGTTTTCTTTCAGGTGGTCATTTGTGCTGTTTGCTGTGACTAAATCTGCCATTTGACCAGGGTTGCCAGGTCTGCGAAACAAAAGCATTCTAACTGCGTATCTAACTGCTTTTCGGTGGTTTTCTCCCCTGTCGGTGGGTCCCCTCCCATCGAAATCATTTTCTGGGGGGAATGTTTAACACATGGACTAAAAAAACAACCCACTGCAACAGTGTAAACGTAGCCCAATGCTGCAGAAAAAACACAGACTAGGCAACATTGGAGTTAACTTTCTCTTGATTTGTGATTACGTGAAAGTGCAATAATTCTAATTAAATGTAAAGAAAAAAATTATAATAAAATGACAATAATCACCAATAATAGTTTGATTTTTGAGCAAAATAATCATGTTATACCTTTTAAAATAGATAAACAGAACGATCGATAGAAAGAACAATTGATAGATAGATAGATAGATAGATAGACAGAACGAATGATCGATCGATAGAATGATAGATAGATAGATAGAATGATAGATATATAGATAGATAGATAGATAGATAGAATGATAGACAGATAGAATGATAGAAAGAATGATAGAAAGAACGATAGAATGATAGATAGAACGATAGATAGAATGATAGATAGATAGAAAGAATGATAGAAAGAACGATAGAACGATAGATAGAACGATAGATAGAACGATAGATAGATAGATAGGTAGAACGATAGAACGATAGATAGAACGATAGAAAGAATGATAGATAGAACGATAGATAGATACAATGATAGAAAGAACGATAGAACGATAGATAGATAGATAGATAGATAGATAGA
>NW_015506278.1:155288-157230 GCF_001515645.1 Sinocyclocheilus grahami
ATAGATAGATAGATAGATAGATAGATAGAAAGAATGATAGATAGAACGATAGATAAATAGATAGAACGATAGAAAGAATGATAGATAGAACGATAGAACGATAGATAGATAGAATGATAGAAAGAATGATAGATAGAACGATAGAATGATAGAAAGAATGATAGATAGAACGATAGAACGATAGATAGATAGAACGATAGAAAGAATGATAGATAGAACGATAGATAGATAGAACGATAGAACGACAGATAGAACGATAGAAAGAATGATCGATCGATAGAACGAATGATAGATAGAGCGATATAACGATAGAAAGAATGATAGATAGAACGATAGATAGAACGATATGACGATAGAAAGAATGATAGATAGAACGATAGATAGATAGAACGATAGAACGACAGATAGAACGATAGAAAGAATGATAGATAGAACGATAGATAGATAGGTAGATAGATAGATAGAACGATAGATAGATAGAACGATAGAACGACAGATAGAACGATAGAAAGAATGATCGATCGATAGAACGAATGATAGATAGAGCGATAGAACGATAGAAAGAATGATAGATAGAACGATAGATAGAACGATAGATAGAAAGAACAAACAAATGAACAAACGAACGATAGATAAATAGATAGAACGACAGAAAGAATGATAGAGACAGAAAGAACGAACGATCAATAGATAGAATGACAGAAAGAACGATAGATAGACAGACAGATAGATAGATAGAAAGACAGATAGATAGACAGACAGATAAATAGGTAGATAGATAGAAAGAACAATAGAAAGAACGATAGATAGATAGAACGATAGATAGAACGATATAAAGAATGATAGATAGAACGATAGATAGAACGATAGAAAGAATGATGATAGACCGATAGAATGATAGATAGAAAGAAAGAATGATAGAACGATAGAATGATTGATCGATAGAACGATAGAAAGAATGATCGATCGATAGAACGATAGAAAGAATGATCGAACGATAGAAAGAATGATCGATCGATAGAACGAATGATAGATAGAACGATAGAAAGAATGATAGATAGATAGAACGATAGATAGAACGATAGATAGAAAGAACAAACAAATGAACAAACGAACGATAGATAAATAGATAGAACGACAGAAAGAATGATAGACAGAAAGAACGAACGATCAATAGATAGAATGACAGAAAGAACGATAGACAGACAGACAGACAGACAGATAGATAGACAAAACGATAGAAAGAACGATAGATAGATAGAACGATAGAAAGAACGATAGATAGAACGATAGAAAGAATGATAGATAGAACGATAGAACGATAGATAGATAGAACGATAGAAAGAATGATAGATAGAACGATAGAATGATAGAAAGAATGATAGATAGAACGATAGAACGATAGATAGATAGAACGATAGAAAGAATGATAGATAGAACGATAGAATGATAGATAGAAAGAAAGAACGATAGAACGATCGATCGATAGAACGATAGAAAGAATGATCGATCGATAGAACGAATGATAGATAGATAGAACGATAGAAAGAATGATAGATAGAATGATAGATAGAACGATAGATAGAAAGAACAAACAAATGAACAAACGAACGATAGATAAATAGATAGAACGACAGAAAGAATGATAGACAGAAAGAACGAACGATCAATAGATAGAATGACAGAAAGAACGATAGATAGACAGACAGACAGACAGATAGATAGACAAACAGATAGATAGATAGATAGATAGATAGATAGATAGATAGATAGATAGATAGATAGATAGATAGAATGATAGATAGGTAGATAGATAGACAGAGACAGGTAGGTAGATCGATAGATAGAACGATAGGTAGATAGATAGAACGATAGATAGAACGATAGATAGGTAGACAGATAGATAGGTAGACAGATAGATAGACAGACAGACAGACAGACA
>NW_015506278.1:157240-199440 GCF_001515645.1 Sinocyclocheilus grahami
CATCAACACTGTCATTGAACTGAATTGAACCTAGGTTTATTATAACTACGTGAAACTAAAATGAAAATTTTTAAAATTAAAATAATCGTTAACTGCAATAAAATAAAACACAAAAAAAGGAAACTTTTTTTTTCAGCTAGTTGCCAAGGCAAAATTTCTCAGAATTTAGAATTTAGTTTAACTTGATGTACTAAAAATAACTGAAATAAAATGAATGAATGATACGCACAACTAAATTGAACTAAAATTAAAATGCAAAAATAAACTTAATTCAAAATATTAATACAAACTATAATATTATCTCAGTGGTACTAATATAACACTGAACTGACTTGAGCTAATTAATCATACTATTGCATCTGTTGAGCTGCTTATAGATGAATAGAATTAGTTTTATAACTGATGAACTTTGCAACACTAGCTACGTTTACATGCAACCAAATAATCCGCTGGTAAATGGCTCAATCAGACTGAAAAGGCTTCATGTAAACACCTTAATCGATCCGACTGAGCTCCTAAACTCTTGATCGGATTGAATACGGAAACTGGAAAGTACTGCACATGTGCAATGACAGAAATGGCGTAATGAACGAGCTGTTGTTTTTGTAGAATGAAGTGTCATAAATGACTGAGTTCCTGTTGTCCTGTTTGGCTTCTGGAGCACCACTATAAGCCTGTCTTCCAATAAAGAAGTAAATATTGAGGTTTTCTAATGAATACAGTATTCAGACAACGCCACAAACCATTGCAGTTGTTCCTGTCCTCCGGGTTGGGTTTATATCCAGGTCTACAGGAACAAATGAAGCCTCCGGTCGACAAATCTGTGCAGTTATGCTCACACAGATTCTCACTGCATGTGCGTCCATGGCCGTAGTCTAACAGAGACAGATGAAGAAATGTTACAAAGATGTGCAGGCAAAAGGATCTAGAGCGCTAAGATTTTTTTTTTAGTTTTTGGTGCTTGCTCCACTTTTGTTTATGCAAGAAAGAAAATAAACTACATGAGGGTGAGTGACTGAGCAAAACTCACAGCAGCCGAGTTCATCGGTCTGGTCTTCACAGTCGTCGTAGTCGTCGCAGGCGTACTGCAGAGGAATGCACTGATCGTTCCCACATTTATACTCGTCTGCAGAGCAGGGCCCATGTGTGGGAGTCACACCTGAGGAGTCATTCACACAAAACAGGGTGTTTTACTAGCTTCAATAGAAGTTAGGGAATTAAAAGGGTTTAATAGGTAAATAGTATATTTGGTTAACAATCTATTGGCTGTCACTCACAATGCTCCGGTCTCTCGTCGGTTCCATCACCGCAGTCATCTATAGAGTTGCAGAGCTCGTGACTGTAGATGCAGCGGGTGTTATCACAGCGGAAACGGAACGGAGGATCACATGAGATGTCCACTGAGGAGACAAGAAACATGACGGTTGTGCACTTTGTTCCATATCTACTTTATTGCATTATTTAACTGATATAATATACAAATTATATTACAAAAAGAAAGTTTAGTTGGATAGTCGGGCTGTGCGATAAACCGCATTTTGATCAGGATCACGATTTCTGCTTCTTTCAGTTTATTAAGCATAATCATCTGCAATATTTAACTGTTGGTTATTTATCCTGAAAATCTTTCATTTTAATACGCCACTTGCATTGGTAACAAGCCTCCACAGGCTTTTATGGCTGTGGTTGCCAGATTTAAATAGTTTAAATCCCCAATCTGAGCTTTTCTCTTAAATCGATACATTTTCTGCCCAGTGGTTTATGTAAACTTCCCAAAATGGCAACCACGCGTACACGTTCCCTCTTCATTACTGAAAACGTGCTGATGAGCTGAAAACACTGGCAAACATGTAAATTAGAGCAATCTCAATGGAGATATTATACTCAAGTAAAAGTGTAATACAGCCAGTCTGTTTTCTTTCAGGTGGTCATTTGTGCTGTTTGCTGTGACTAAATCTGCCATTTGACCAGGGTTGCCAGGTCTGCGAAACAAAAGCATTCTAACTGCGAATCTAACTGCTTTTCGGTGGTTTTCTCCCCTGTCGGTGGGTCCCCTCCCATCGAAATCATTTTCTGGGGGGAATGTTTAACACATGGACTAAAAAAACAACCCACTGCAACAGTGTAAACGTAGCCCAATTCTGCAGAAAAAACACAGACTAGGCAACATTGGAGTTAACTTTCTCTTGATTTGTGATTACGTGAAAGTGCAATAATTCTAATTAAATGTAAAGAAAAAAATAATAATAAAATGACAATAATCACCAATAATAGTTAGATTTTTGAGCAAAATAATCATGTTTAACCTTTTAAAATAGATAAACAGAACGATCGATAGAAAGAACAATTGATAGATAGATAGATAGATAGAACGATAGATAGAACGATGGAAAGAACGATAGAAAGATAGATCGATAGATAGAACGATAGAAATAATGATAGATAGAACGATAGATAGAACGATAGAAAGAATGATAGATAGAATGATAGATAGATAGATAGATAGATAGATAGATAGATAGATAGATAGAGAGATAGATAGATAGATAGATAGAACGATAGAAAGAATGATAGAACGATAGATAGAACGATAGAAAGAATGATAGATAGAACGATAGAAAGAATGATAGATAGAACGATAGATAGATTGATAGATAGAACGATAGATAGAACGAACGAACGAACAAACAAACAAACGAACAAACGAATGATAGATAGATAGATAGAACGATAGATAGAACGATAGATAGATAGATAGATAGATAGATAGATAGATAGATAGATAGATAGAACAAATTAACGAACGAACGATAGATAGATAGAACGACAGAAAGAATTATAGACAGAAAGAATGAACGATCAATAGATAGAATGATAGATAGATAGATAGATAGATAGATAGATAGATAGATAGATAGATAGATGGATAGATAGACAGATAGGTAGATAGATAGACAGATAGATAGGTAGACAGATAGATAGATAGATAGATAGATAGATAGATAGATAGATACTCACAGCAGAGATGCAGTTCCTCATCTGAATTATCCCCGCAGTCATTATCTCCGTCACATATCCAGTGCTGCTGCACACACACGTGGTTCTTGCACTCAAACAGGAAGGGTGGACAGTAGGTGCTGTTCGGGTAGCGTGTGGCTGAAATATGCACACATACAGCTCAAAGTCAACTTTCTTAATACATGATGAAGGTGTCTAACATTGCATTCAAGCATTCAGTTGGAAACAAACCCATGACTTTGGCATTGCTAGTGCCGTTTCAACTACTGGCTGCTCAAAATGATCCTGATCTTATTGTGAACATTTCATCTGTGCATATTTAAAAAAAAAAAAGTTTGTCTTCATAGTCTTTAATCAAAATGTCAAATTCCTTGATATTCCTTATGTTTGCATGATGATGGGAACTGTTGCACAACCCTTTTGGACTCTAGAGGGCGCTGCAATGCAACGCACAGCTGTCTTCTGGTTACATTTCAGGAGCATTTCAGAATTTAAATAGATTTGAAAAAACAACAACATGGCAGCACACTCACGACAGGAGCTTTCATCAGTGAAGTCGAGACAGTCAGCGTTGCCGTCGCATTTAAAGCGCTCAGAGATGCAGTGGCCGCTACCGCACTGGAAGTAACCCGGGTGACAGGTCCGCAGCTCTGAAACACATTCATCCACAATGAATAAAGCCAATCTCTCAATACGACATGGAAAATGAATTATGCACACTTCCTGTAAGTCATTCACAAGGTATCCAGGCACACAATTGCATTGAGTTATCACCCACTGAGGACCAATCTGTAATAAAAAGACAGTATTATGATGTTGAACATGGTGGCAAGTGCCACGGCTCTCTCCATCCCTCTTTTGATAGTCTTTCCTTTCTGCTGTCTCTTCTTTTCTTTCACTCACCACAGTCTCTTTCATCCGAATTGTCCTCGCAGTCGTTGTCATGGTCACAAACCCAGTGGTCAGGAATGCAGTGGAGGTTGTCACAGCGGTACTCGCTCTCTGTGCACGGACGTGGGGCTGCGGATGCATAAGAAGCGTGTCAATCAGACACACATGAACATACATACTAAGGAGGCAAGCAAATAAAGCAATAAGCCCAAAGAGAGGTATGTGCCGAAGTGAGGGGTGTTATTAAAAGAATAGTTCACACTACAATGAAAATTGGCTGAAAATGTACTCGCCATCAAGCCATTCAGAGAAATGTAGCATTATATTACTTTCTCAGTAATGGATCCTCTGCAGTGAATGGGTGCCGTCAGAATGAGAGCTGATAAAAACATCACAATAATCCACAAGTAATCCAAATGACCCCAGTACTTCAATTAATATCTTGTGACGTGAAAAGGTGTTTATAAGAAACAAATCCATTAAGACCTTTTAATTTTAAATTGATGCCTCTGTCCAAAATACAAGTCCATATGCCATAATAATGCCTTCTGCAGTGTAAAAGCCCATCCCCTGTTGTCTTCTCACATCAAAATCCACCAACATATAACTTTAGAACGGTTTTGGACTGTTTTCACTTGTAAAGAGTGCATATATCTCTCCAGGCACAATTTTTTCACTGGAGAAAGCAATACTAAGAGGAGAGAACTCGCATTTTAGCTGGAAGCAATAGTTTAAGTTAAAAATGTCTTAATGATGAGTTTGGTTCTTAAAAACACGTAGCGTTACACTTCACAATACATTAATTGATGGACTGGTGTGGATTATTGTGATGTTTTTATCAACTGTTTGGACTCTCATTCTGACGGCACCCATTCACTGCAGAGGATCCATTGCTGAGCAAGTGATGTAATGCTACATTTCTCCAAATCTGTTCTGATGAAGAAACAAACTCATCTACATCTTGGATGGCCTGAGGGTGGGAAAATGTTCAGCAGAACTCAAGACACAAATGAGGGCAGTGATTAGTCTGTGCTTCACTGTGTCACAGGACTAGAGGTTTATGTGATGAGATACAGCTTGCTCTTCAGGGCCATTTTTGGGAGGTGAGTTCATAGCTGAACTCATCAGGGGAGTGACCCGCGCTCACCACCCCTACAGCTCTTCTGCAGGGAGGAGAAAAGTGCTGAAGAAATCAGCGCTTCTTTCAACATGCAGCTCAAAGGTTTAGCGCAGACCATTTGTCAACCTTTCACACCTCACAGCACCTTGTCTGCCATCACGTCATCTCCTCCACGCTCTGTCTATCCAATCTGTTCCTCTCAATCTCTTCATCTTTGTCTTTACTGTTTCTCTGGTAAAGCACATTTACAGGTGTCTTTCTCTCTTATTAAGGGAACAGTTCATCCAGCAATAATGTATTCACCCTCATGTCATTTTAAACACAGAGAAAGTGAAATGTTAAAGGATAACCGAGCCATTCTTTTTCAAGCGCCAACATGACAAAAAAGCAAAATAAAAGTTGTTTTTTTAGGTTTATATATGTGACCCTGGACCACAAAACCAGTTTAAAATTGAGATTTATACATAATCTGAAAGCTGAATAAATAAGCTTTTAGGATAGGACAATATTTGGCCGCTGTTTTTTTGCTCCAGGTTCACATATTGTATTCCAAGTCTTCAGAAGCCATACAATAGCTTTATGTAATGAGTAAATCAAAATTGAAAGAAATAGATCACCCAAAAATGACAATTCTCAAAACCTGTACGAGTTTCTTTCTTCTGTTGAACATAAAAGAAGATATTTTGAAGTGTGCTACTAACCAAATAGCTGCTGGACCCCACTGACTTACTATGGAAAAAATACTATGAAAAAGTCAATGGAGACCAGAAACGGTTTGGCTACCCACATTCTTCCAAATATATTATTTTGTGTTCAGCAGAAGAAAGACATGCATACAGGTTCGGAACAACTTGAGGGTGAGTTAATAATGACAGAATTTTCATTTTTGGGTGAACTATCCCATTAAGTCGATATTCACAGAATATCTTGCCCTGTATGTATCATTGGTTCATACATGTCACAAGCATTAAAGGCACCATATTTGATTTAAGAGCTACATGAGAGTTAAATGGACCATTTATGATATTTATTTGGAGTTTATTTGCATTTCTGCAGCTTGACAGCCTCAGTCCTCACTCACTTTCATTAAAATTTTTATTCTATTGAACCACACAAAGGCGATTAAATAATGACTATTACTTAACTATCTCTATGGTTTGTTGCTGTTTTATATTGAACTGACTGAAGCCAAGAGGTCATTGCTGTTACTCACTGCAGTTGTGTTCGTCAGATCCGTCGCCGCAGTCATTGTCTCCATCGCAGCGCCAGCGCAGGGGGATGCACTGGTGGTTATCACAGCGGAAATCACCCGCCGGCTCACAGGTCAACTCCTCTGCAAACACAACACAGACACACACAAGCTAACGTTAAACAGAGCGGAAGTGAAGAGGCAGAAACATTTTGCTCAGGCACACAGACCTCTGTCTCAGTCTTACAGTCAGATTAGGGCGATCTCTCCTCTCTGTGCAGCATGGCACTAATGGAGCGAGCGGGAGCTGATAAGACCCAGGAGAAATGGGGCGTGTGTGTGTGTGTGTGTTTACTGTATATCGGTTTACCATTCAGACCAGTAACAATAATCACAACTGCACACACACACACTGGTGCCTAACACACACATAAATCAGTGGTGTGGCCCCAGACAGGAGGAGGGGTCACCGAGGGCCCGTCCATCACAGACAGACTGAAATAACACTCACTAATGTAGTGCTGGAGTGTGAGAGGACGAATAACTCCAAAATGATTTCAAACACACACACACACACACACACACACTAAGCTTTATACAACATCAGTGATAACGGGAGCAATACAGACTCGTCTTACTGAATTTAAAGTTGGTAGTAAATTTTAGTCATTTTTGTTTAAGTCAGCATGAAATGGAAACTCCGTCTAGTTTTGTGGCATTTTTTTGAGTGAAACGCTTATCGAGCAAGAAAAAAAAAAGTAGCATGGGACTGGATTCTATCGGTTGTTGATTGGATTTTAAAAGGTGATCATCACATATATTTAATTCTTAATAAACAAGGACAATAACCTGCTAAAAAAGACAAAAAAATTTTTTTTTTAAATACAGTTTTAAAAAACTCCCAATTTCCAAGCAAATTTTACAATTTTTAAAACATGTTTTTTATGTTAATATACAAAAAACTAAAAGCTGGACATGGGCTAAATGGATTTTTGCTGAATATTTTCAATAAATGGATCACTATACTGATTTACCCGTTTTTTTTAAATATTTTATTCTAACAATTTGTATTTTTGAATGTATTTTTATTTAATATTATTAATTCTAATATTACTTTACTATTTTGAATGAATATCTACATTTTTGTGTTGTACGCATTGCCGTGTGAATAAAAACAGTTACACTGAGTCAAGTTTTGAATAATGCTGTAAATAATTCTAAAAAATGTTTTATTTATATTTACATTTACACATTTAGCACAAGCTTCTATCCAAAGCAATTCATCTCAGAGCCAGCAATATTCAAAACATATAATGCCAGGTTTATTAGAAAGCTAGATGAAATTAGATTAAAATAATTTAAATATCTACAATTAATATTTAATATCTGTTTCTGAATAAAAATGATCACACCGAGTCATTTTTGTATAGTCATTTACATTTTCATCATACTAATACTTCTGCTATTACTTTACTATTTTATTAATAAAAATATCTACATTTTTCAGTTGTAAGCAAGAATATTGTTTTCAGTCATGTAATACATTTTCAATACATTTTCATAGTAATTTTACATTTTATTTTTTAATAATTTTAATATTACTACTTTTACTATATTTTACTATTTCATTAATTAAATTATATACATTTTTATGTACATAAATATATGCGGGTCAAAGACCAAAAAGGGTTTAAGCATAAAAACAATAAGTGTAATACTGCTTTAAATTGTTGTTGTTTTCCCCAAAAATGTAAAAAAAAAGTTCTGTTTAATTTAATTGCAATTTTGGTTTGGTTTGTCTGAGCAAAAAGATATAAATATCATACATTTCCCCCTGCTTTACAGAAGAGACCCACTAAAATGTCATTCAGTGTAACAATCTTGTCAGGCATATTTACAACAAAAATCAATTTATGACCAAATACTAATTAGTTGTAATTTTACATTTTTAAAATTTGCCACTATCCTAGGTTTTGCCCATTTGTCAGTAAGAACTTTTTACTCATTTAAAACACAATCAAATTGAATATGCTCCCTTAATCTTTTATATATTTTAATATGTACACGTCAGAATGTTGTTCGAATTTTTACATAAATATTGTGTTACACTGAATGACAATGTAACGTTATTTCAACCAAATTTTGACATTTTATTCTCCAAAAACTTATTTGAAACCTTAAAAGTAGACACTTTACTTACATGTAATGTGCTTTCTATGGACATAAAATCACTTTTGTACATTTCTTTTGATGAGGACATCTTAATGTCTTTAACCCATGCATGTGTAGTCATGTTTTCAGTCGTGCATCGTCTGATGTCTCACCACAGTTTTGTTCATCGCTGTTGTCCCTGCAGTCGTTGTGTCCATTGCACACGGCCCAGAGAGGAACACAGCGGTAGTTTGTCCTGCAGTCAAACTCTGTGTGATTGTCACATCTGTACGCCGGACCCACTGCAAACAACATCCCACAGATGACATACTGCATGGCTTTTTCTTCCTCTAATTTAAACTAATCAAATAACAAAACAAATGCATTGTAATAGTGCAGTAATGAGTGGGCAGCTCACTGCATTCGTCGATGGGCTCGTCGGAGTTGTCGCCACAGTCATCGTCCACGTCACACTTCCAGCTCTGCGGGATGCAGCGGCCGTTCCTGCACTTGAACTGTCCGGGTCTGCAGGTCCTGCTGGAGCAGTGAGCGGGATCCTCGTCGGATCCGTCGCCGCAGTCGTTCTCCCCGTCGCACTGCCAGGCCTCAGAGATGCAGCGCTTATTGGCACACTGCCACTGATGAGACTCACACTGATGCGTGGCTGGAGTGCAGAAGGAGAGGAAGATGCATTTCCGAATACATGGCAACAGTTTAATCAAAAGCAGATATCAGAATAGCAGGGTTATTATAGTTAACTAAAACTAAAATAAAACCATTAAAAAAACATGTCACTTAAAATAAAATATTAACGTTAACTGAAATAAAATGAAAGACTTTTTTATTTCAGCTAGTTGCCAAGGCAACATTTTAATTTACTTAATCTGATTTGCTAAAATAACTAAAACAGAAATACAAATGAATAAAAACTATACAGACATAAAAAACAAAAACTACTACAAAAGACAAAAACACAACCAAAGCACCAAAACTTAAACGAAAATAAAGTGGAAAATATAAAAATAAGAAGTGATTAAAAATATGAATAAAAACTATAATACTATCTAAAGAGTACTTGCAGAATAGCACTGTTGTTATTGTTAACGAAAATTAAGTAAAACTAACACATTTTTTTTTTCAAAATCAGTGTTTGATTTTTAAATACATATTAAATGTTAGAAATGAAATAAATATATAAATATTACACGGGAAAACTAAAACGAAAAATTAGAAATTAAATAGTTTAAGTTCAAGTATTAAAATGAAAGCTATATAGAAATATTAAAACAATGAAAAATCACTAATATTTCAAATGAACACTAACAAGCTACTTAAAAAAATTAATAAACGATATAATGGTATACAAATGATTTAAAACATCTCAGTTTTGAATGAAATATGAAATGTTTGAATTAAAATACAAATATTAAATAAGATATAAATATTACCATATAAAATTTAAACTTGAAAAATTTAAATGGAAATCAGAAATGTTGCCTTAGTACAAAAAATACAGCTACAAATAAATTAAAGCTTAAGCAGACAGGTTTTTAAAAAAGACAAAAGCACATTTCCTTAAACTAAAATTAAAATGAAAACTGAAAATACAAAAACTTCAAAATACTTTAATAGTACATCAATAACACTGGCATCATCACTGAAAATTGATCATGAAAGTCTAGTTTTGGCAAAAATGCATGTACCGTAAATACTGCTGTTTATAACAACATTTTATTATGGGGTTCAAACATGCAACATTTCAGCTTCATGCCCAGATTTCAGCAATCCTGCAGATACTGACATGCTATATGATATATGATATTTTTTCCATACCACACAGCACAGTGTCCTCGTCAGACCCATCGGGACAGTCCTGATTAGAGTTACACAGGAAGTGTGGGCTGGAGCAGTTTCCGTCATTACACTGGAACTGGCCCAGTCTGCAGTGCCGGACGGGACACGTGGAGGGTTCATCCGACCCGTCTCTGCAGTCCCGCTGACCGTCACACTTCCACCAGATAGGGATACAGCTTTAGGAACAGACAAATACAAGGTTCAGTTTCAGTTAGGATGCTTGCTCATAAGGCAGCTGTCTATGTGGGTAGTATGTGACATGACGTGACATGTGGCCAAGTATGGTGACCCATACTAGGAATTAGTGCTCTGCATTTAACCCATCCTAAGTGCACAAACACAGCAGTGAACACACACCTGGAGCAGAGGGCAGCCATTTATGCTGCGGCGCCCGGGGAGCAGTTGGGGGTTCGGTGCCTTGCTCAAGGCTTTGTAACCTTTGGGTTACGAGTCCGACTCTCTAACCATTAGGCCACGACTTCCCCAAAAATATGCAGCAGGCTTTGGAACAGAGTGTGCATGGAGACACTAACCGTTCATTGTCTGCACATCTGTACTGTGTGCTGGAGCACATGGGCAGGCAGCGTGCGACGCCCCCTATCTGCACGGTAAGGAAGTGATCAGGACACTCGCAGGTGAAACCCTGACCTCCGGCTCGCAGAAGACACAGGTGAGAACAGCCTCCGTTATTGACCGCGCAGGGATTCGTCACTACAGGAGCAAGATATAGTGTGAGTGAGACTCTGCTAGTGAGTCACAAACAAACAAACAAAAAAGTTTCAGGTCTGTTCTGAATCTGTCCTCAATTATGGACACATAAATGCAAATAATAAAATGCAACTATATCATAACTATAAACTTAAAAAGTAATAGATGATTAAGAATATTTTGAATATTATTTATTTTAATTCAAACACTGAATACATTTCTAGGGAATTCGTTTATTGTTTGCAATAAAAAAGTCAATGTATATTTATATGTAATTGTAAGATTGTTCTATATTACTCCTATAAAAATAAATTGAAAATAAGGTCAATTTAAAAGTAAATTAAAAAGTCTCTAAAATCTAACTTGAAAATGTATTGTTGTTTTTTTTCAATTATTGCCTATTATTAGTATTATAAGTATAAAACATAAGAATAATAAATAAACGCTAAAATAATAAATAAGTAAACATCATAATAATAATAATTCTAAGAATATTATAAATTCATATTTATTTAAATTTCGCACATTAAATTCCACTGTTTTTTTTAGGATATTAACAGAAAATAATAAAAAAGAATAACCTAATATTAATTTCAATTTTAAACATTGGAAATATTTCAGTGTTTGAAGGAAAAGTTCAATGTTTGGGATGCATCCAGAGTTAGCAATTAAAATAAATATTATTTAATATTTTTTATAATCTTATGATTATTCTCTATTATTTGTACAAAAGTAAATAAAACGCCCTTAAAATCAAACGCTTTTTATTTAATGTTTCAAATGTATTTAATCTTTGAAATTAAAATAATAATAACAATTATTCTATTATAAATTCCGATTTCAACACTTCTGAATGAATAATAGGTGCAATCTTTAGTAAATTGTTCTTATAATCAAAAACATTATAAGAATAATAAATAAATAAATAAATGCATAAATACAAAAATAAATGCAAAAAATAAGTAAGCATATAATCACAGGAATAAGTGCAAGAATATTATAAATGAATATGTATTCTAACGTCATACAGATGTAGTTTTTAATTTCAATGTTAAAATCTCAGACCATTTAACGTTTTTGCAAATAATAGAGAAAAATATTAAGAAAATGATAAATTCATATTTATTTGATTTAAAAAAATTGAATAAAATTCATACATTACATTTAGGACAGCTTTATTAACTTTGATACGATAAACGTGCGGTATTGAATTGAGTCGTTCTTGTTGCTCAGAGTAAATTGTGTAGTCAGTTGAAAACCACTGAGTCAGACTATATCCTCTTACAAAGAACCAGGATGTGGCTCCACAACATGTAGCTGTAGCTCCTCTTTCTAAAGAAAGCCACAGATAAAGAGTTTCAACTACCTGTCCTGGCCATTACAGCAACGATAAAGAGTTTAGTCTTTCCTGTGTCCGAGAAAGGACAGACTGTGTAAATATTGGCAGAGACCCTTAAGTGCCTCAGTGGACGTTTAAAGGAAGTGATAGCGATCTGACGAGAGATAATGAGCGCACCGCTCGGGTTACGCTGTCCTGGGCTCACCTATGGGCTGGCGGTAGGGATGGCACACGTGGATGTCGAACGGTCGGTGGGTGGTGTTGACGAGCGCTTCCCGTCCAGAGCCGTTGTATTTGTTGCCCTTCTCCACCGTGCGCGTGTTCCAGTCCGTCCAGTACACGCTTTCCTCGAACACCGTGATGGCGAAAGGATGCGGCAGGACGCCGTCGTACACAGTGTGCCTGTGATTCCCGTCCAGGTCAGAGAATCTGAGGAGACAGAACCATCTTAATAATGTTTAACATGTTCATTTTGTGCAAAAAATAATGCATAATTAGTCAAGACACAGCATCTTAAAAATGGTAAAAGCACTGTTGAAAAACCGTTTGAATGATGCACGACCAAATCTTCATTTGATATAATGATAAATGTGATTCATTTAATCAAATTGATACATTTATTGACATATCATATTTAAATGTAGAGAAGGATAAATGTGACCATGGACCACAAAACCAGTCATAAGGGTCCATTTTCATCATCTGAAAGCTGAATAAATAAGCTCTCCATTGATGCACGGTTTGTTAGGATAGGACAATATCTTGGGATTTGTCAGCATATAATGATAAATGTGATTCATTTAATCAAATTGATATATTTATTGACATATCATATTTAAATGTAGAGAAGGATAAATGTGACCATGGACCACAAAAGGGTGGTCATAAGGGTCCATTTTCATCATCTGAAAGCTGAATAAATAAGCTCTCCATTGATGCACGGTTTGTTAGGATAGGACAATATCTGGCCGAGAAACAATAATTAGAAAATCTGGAATCTGAGGGTGCAAAAAAAAAATAAATCTAAATATCGAAAAAATTGCCTTTAAAGTTGTCCAAATGAAGTTCTTGGCAATGCATATTACTAATCAAAAATTAAGTTTTGATATATTTATGGTAGGAAATTTACAAGATATCTTCATGGAACATGATCTTTATTTAATATCCTAATGATTTTTGGCATAAAATAAAAATCTATAATTTTGAACCATACAATATATTTTTGGCTATTGCTACAAATATACCCCAGCGACTTAAGACTGGTTTTGTGCTCCAGGGTAACAAATGCAAATAATGACATGCTAACCATATAAACAGCAAAAAACTGATAGACAATGACTGTAAGAATATTCTGAATATTTAATTTAATTTCAAACACTGAACACATTTCAGTGCTTGATTTTAAGGATGTATTTAATGTGTGAAATTCACTCAGTGTTTGCAATTAAAAATAATATGAATTTATAATATTCTTAAGAGTATTCTCTATTATTCATGTGAAAAGTAAAATCAAAGAAGTTGTTCAATGTTTGAAATTAAAATAAATATTAGTTTTTCTAATAATTGTTTCTTATTAATCATACAAAAAGTTTAAAAATAAATAAACAAATGCTAAAAATGCAAATAAAAAGTAATTAACTAAATCTATAATCATAACTAAGAAAACAGTATAAATATTTATAACAAATGCAAATAATGAAATGCTAACCATATAAACAGCAAAAAACTGATAGACAATGACTGTAAGAATATTCTGAATATTTAATTTAATTTCAAACTGAACACATTTCAGTGCTTGATTTTAAGGATGTATTTAATGTGTGAAATTCACTCAGTGTTTGCAATTAAAAATAATATGAATTTATAATATTCTTAAGAGTATTCTCTATTATTCATGTGAAAAGTAAAATCAAAGAAGTTGTTCAATGTTTGAAATTAAAATAAATATTAGTTTTTCTAATAATTGTTTCTTATTAATCATACAAAAAGTTTAAAAATAAATAAACAAATGCTAAAAATGCAAATAAAAAGTAATTAACTAAATCTATAATCATAACTAAGAAAACAGTATAAATATTTATTTTCATTTAAAGCAATGGCTACATCTCAGTGTTTGAATTTTAAAGAAACATTCAGTGTTTTAAATGCATTCATTGTTTGCAATTATAATAAATATTGATTTATAATATCTTACCGTTATTCTCTATTATTTGTACAAAAGTAAATATGTCCTTAAAATCAAACATAGGATTTTTTTTTTAATGTTTGAAATTATAAAACATCAAATTGAAATAGAAAAACCTGCATGATTTATCATTTCCTTGACACAGAATTTTTAAAAATGGAGGAAAAAAGATGGTTGAAACCAGCTTGCGATGCAACAACCAAATCTTAATTTGCGGGATTTGTCAGCAAATATTGATCGTTTGTGATTAATTCAATTCATAATAATTTATGACATATCATATTTAATTAGATAAATTAGCAGTAATTAAATCTTGTGCTCTGGATGACAGGATATAAAGGTGAGGTAGTCTTACTCGATGTAGTTGAGGTGAGCATCAGACCAGTACAGCTTGTCATTGGTGTAGTCAATAGTGAGACCGTTGGGCCACTCGATCTTAGTAATGATGATGGCCGACTTGTTATTCCCATCCATCCCGACACGTCCAATGAAGGCTTTGTCTCCCCAGTCAGTCCAGTAGACATATCTGCACAAAGATGACATCTGATATTAAAAAATAGAAGCTAAAACAGATTCCAGCAATGTAACGGCCACATACTGTACACTACTGTTTAAAAGTTTGGGGTCGGTAAGAGCTTATACTGTTTTACAGGCTCTTCTGCTCACCAGGGCTGCAATTATTTGACCAAAAAATGCAGTGAAAAAAATTATATTGTCAAATATTATTATAATTTAAAATATTTGGATATATTGTAAAATGTAATTTATTCCTGTGATGCAAAGCTGAATTTTCAGCATCATTACTCCAGTCTTCAGTGTCACATGATCCTTCAGAAATCATTCTAATATGCTGCTCAAGATACATTTCTTATTGTTAGCCATGTTGAAAACGGTTGTGCTGCTTCATATTTTTGTAGAACACTTTGCTGAACAGAAAGTTCAAAAGAACCGCATTTATTTGAAAAGTTCAAAGTAATTTTAAATGTAGTGTGCACACAAAACATCTAAATTAACTTTTTTGTAAGTATTATAGATTTACAATATCAGCTATAACCTAAATAAACCTAAAAAAAAATTATAATAATAATTTAATAGATAATTATTATATTATAAATGCATACATGTATATTCTATTAAAATTATAATATATTAATTATATATATATATATATATAATTTATTAAAATACAAAGTAATATATTATTATTAAAATATTTATTAAAATATTTTTTACATATTTTATTTTTATTATTAGTAGTAGTAGTAGTAATTTGTGCAGTTTTATTTAAGATTTTGAGGATGAGGATGTCACACAACCTGTCCATTTTGTCATATGTCTAATTTCCCACTTCTACCAACTGACAAATTAATTTGCATCCAAAGTCTACAAAATTTGACTGGAATGTGAGGCCTTTGATGTCAACAAATATTTGTTCTCCTTTTTAAAAGCATTTAAGTGAATTCATTTTGCTATCCCATCTACACATGGTTTTATAGTTGTTATAGTTCATTGTTTGCATTTACCATTGTTTCTTTCACGATCAGAACACTAAATACCAGTTGGAAACTACAAATTTAGATAAAAACGGCAGAAAAGCGGTCACTGGGGCAATACCTTTTAAAAGGCACAAAAATTTACCATTTAGGTATTAATATGCACCTTTAATGTACTTACTGTACATGTACACTTTAGGGGTAAATAAGGTACAAAGATGAACTTTTTCAAAAGGTAAACCCCCAGAGACAGCTTTTGTACCTTTTTCTGAGAGTTTGTGCAGTTGTCACTACTCAAGATTGTGCAATATGCACATGACCACCAACTTAAGCCCAAGACACACTGCGTGATTTTAGCAATCCTATAAGAGCATTGCATGTCACACTGTGCGATATGAATCTAATAACGACATGCGTATAGACTGTAGGATGATGACACCTATTGACTCGTAAGCTACAACGCACAATACTATAGAAGAATAAAACGTCATCAGCATGCGCTACTGGCAAACAAAAAGTGCATGATAAATCACACTTAAGCAGCTTTCGTTTTTATTAGGGCTGGGAAAATAAATAGATGCATCGTGAATCGAGAAATGATTCCGCATCGATTCCGAGATTTTCCGAATCTTT
This sequence comes from Sinocyclocheilus grahami, assembly GCF_001515645.1. Classification (NCBI taxonomy): domain Eukaryota; kingdom Metazoa; phylum Chordata; class Actinopteri; order Cypriniformes; family Cyprinidae; genus Sinocyclocheilus; species Sinocyclocheilus grahami. The sequence continues at coordinate 173,822 of NW_015506278.1, forward strand.
CTCGAGTCGATTCTGAGTTTAGTTTTGAACAGCAGATGGCGCTGCATGCTTTAGAAACAGCCGTACTCTGCTCGTTTCCAAATCCTTACACACACTTGAACCTAAAATAATCATTCATAAAATTCGAAAAGGTTGAAGCGAATTACAAGGGTGTTCACAGTGGGCTGTGTTAACATTAAGCTGGGGTCATAAAAGCATTCTGAGCCGAGGTGAAATTGCAGAATCAGCCGAACGCACAAGCGCTCTTTTTCATGAGCATTTGAGTGTGCGGATAAAAACTAGAGTAGAGCGCCATCTACTGTTAAAATTTAAGCTCAGAATCGATTCCAGAGAGAATCGCGATGCATTCGGAAGATCTCAGAATCGATTCTGCATCAATTTATCGTCACAGCCCTAGTTTTTATGTGTGCTGAAAAAAGTGAAAGCGGCGAAAGAGGAAGGCATAATAGCTTGAGGTAAGCAGTTTTATGTTTTAGCGCCATGTTGCATTTTTATTGGTTGGTCAGTAAACGTGGACCGTAGCAGCAAACACACTGTGCGGAGATCATGCTATATCGTGGGCTATCTTTGACCGTGACAACGGCCGTCTTTGAACCTCTCTCACTGTACGACACAGGATCGCCGATTAGGATCCACAATCACAGAAATCACCCCGATTGTTTCACGATGCCAATCTTTCGTCTGGAACAGTCTAAAATCGTGCAGTGTGTTTCGGGCTTTACAGATCTGAAAATGACTTGCATCGCTGGTAAACTCACCCAAACTTTGGATGCAGAACGATGGCTCTGGGATTCTCGAAGCAGTATGTGTTATTAGCATCCACACAGTGTTCTGCTAACTTCCTCACAAACCGGCCGTCCAGCTCCGACACCTTCATGCAGTCGAGAAAGCTGTCGACCCAGTACAGCTTCCTCCCAACCCAGTCCACCGCCAGGCCCTCGCCATGCGAAATCCCATTGACCACCACCTCTCGTCCCGTCCCGTTAAAGAACATCCGCTCCAACACCCTCCGGCTCACGTCGATCCAGTACAAGCGTCTGTCCACCCGATCGAAGTCCAGCGCCACCACGCTGGTGAGGCCCTGCAGAATGAGCGAGTAGGCCTCGCCGTCCGACGACAAATTGCGCAGATAGTAGCGGTTGCTGAAGATCAGGTAGGGGCTGATGTTGCTGTTCTGCCTGCAGCTGCGTCCGTCGGGTTCGCGGAGGAAGCCTGGAGCACACTTGCACACATACGAGCCCATGGTGTTCTCGCACACCTGGCTGCACACGCTGGGCGTGACCGAGCACTCGTCCACATCGTCGCACGTTTTGTTGTCGGACATGAGGTGGTAACCGTGGCGACAGGTGCAGATGAAGCTGGTGGGAGTGTCGGTGCAGTTGTGGTCGCAGTGGTGCATGGATGGGTCTGTGCACTCATTGATGCCTGAGACAATAAAACAGACAAATAATTTAGATTTTCTGTTCATCCTGAGCTCCCATTAAAAAAAAAAAAAAAAACCTGAAAATATGAATATAAAAAATTTCAAAAATTCGAAATATTTATAAAAACTATAATAGTATCTCAATGATAGTAAAATAACACTGGCATATTTTAACACAAATTGACTAACCTATTAAGTTTTTTCCTTAAAATGGAACTACATTTGTTAAAATGTTAACTATGAAAAATTATTAGTTTAATATCAGTTGTTTTATATATATATATATATATATATATATATATATATATAAATATTTTCATTTTATATTTAATTTATATTAAGTTTATTTAATTTGTAACTTTTGTTTTATTTATGTGTTTTTTTTTGTTTTTTTGCTAACTATAATAACCCTGATTTATCACTCAAATCACTTGCACGAAAGAAAAAAATATGCAATAATTTCACGATAAAACACCTTTGCTCACACTTTATAGACATAATCTTACATGCTTTTACAGATGGCCTGATGTCCTCTACTAGTGTTCACATTTACATTTCTATAAATGACAGTGATGACGAGTGATGATGAGTGTTTGACTTGTGTTGAGTCACTGAGCTTAAAAGATGATTAGATTCCACCATGTAATGATGCAAATGATTTTACTTTTGTTAAAAATTACTTGTAAAGAGGGTATTTTGCCATTATTTGCATGCATTGCATGTTAACACATAAAAATGAGACACAAATATACATGTATAGCAAAATTACGTCCAAGAATATTTGAAAAACACAAGTACAGCACCAAAGTACAGATACAGACCACTGCATATCAAGATCCCCTAGACAAAAAATCTAATCACAAGTTGTCACATGATGCAGTGCTTACCACAGCCTTTCTCATCACTGTTGTCGTTGCAGTCATCGTTCCGGTCACACACCTCGCTGAGTGGTATGCAGTTTCCGTTGTCACACCGGAAGTTTCCGGGAGGGCAGGTGGGTGCTGGGGTCCTGCACAGGTGATCCAGCTCGTCAGATTCATCCCCGCAGTCGTTGTCCCCGTCACAGACGAAATCCTGCGAGACGCAGCGGCCGTTCTGACAGGTGAACTGATGCTGTTGGCACGGCTGATAGGTGCAGCCTTGCTCATCACTGCTGTCTGCACAATCATTACGACGGTCACACCTTACAGACACAACACACACAGCAGGGAATTATGGGAGAAATTGCTTTTTTTCACTGGAATCAATCACCAAAACAAAGTTTTTATAATTTTATTTATAAAGTTATGAACATTTAAAAAGTGGTGCTGTCTTTCATAAATAAAAATGGAAATACTCAATTAATAAATAACTTAAAATGATAAAAAAATAATTACAAATAAATTAAAAGTATTACAATTAAAATAATACAATATAATACATTATATAAAACAATATGATACATTATTATTATTATACAATATAATGCATTATTATTATTATCATCATCATCGAATTCCCCCCTCTTTCATTAAAAACTAAATAAAACTAAATAAAATTAAATATATTTAATACAATGCATTATACAATATATACAATGCACAAATAATATAATACATTTATTATTATTATTACTATTATGCAATTTCAACATTATTAAAATATATATTTTTTACTATTTAAAAAATTACTATTGAAATTATACAATGCATTTTCTAGATTTATAATAATAATAATAATAATAAATTAAATAATGTTATTAATAACAATAAAAATAATTCACAATGTTTATGTCTTTGCATTTTATTATAATGTAAAAAAATAAGACAATATTTAAAAATAGTGCTGCATATCAGTTGTAAAAATCAGCCATAAAAAACAATGCATCTGCAAATTTTTTTGCTCTAAATATAATTCTAACCTGTAGGAGTTGCGGATGCAGAGGCCGTTGTTGCAGGTGAATTCGTTGGCAGAGCAGGATCTGCGAGTGCAGTTCTGGTGCTCATCGTATGCGTCCGAACAATCTGCATCTCCGTCACACACCCAGTCCCATGGGATACACTTCCTCTGAGGAGGCCTGTTATTTATACAGGTGAACTCCTGAGGAGAACAGGTACGGTTTGCTGTGTGTGTGAGACAAAACAAGAGCACAGAATTTAAAAACGACACTTTTTGGCACAACATTTATGTTCAACCCAACATAATATATTTGTGCACAAACTGTGTGACTGTGAATTCCATTAAGGTTCTGTTGCAAAACCCTGTAAGCCGCCTACCTAGACAGCACTTTAAGGCATCCAAACAGAAGTGGATTTGCTGCTGTCTCATAAGATACCTTGTTTTGACCAGATTCGAATGCATCCTTCATGTAGAAAAGAACAGAATAATGGACTGCGACAAGTTCACTGAAAAAGTTCCTCCAAGATGTCTTATGAAGTGAGACTGAGACTTATTTTATACAGTCTCACTATATTATATAATTATACTACTATGTAGACAATATCAAATAATTAATCATTTTATTATTTAAAAAAATATTAAATATGAATTGTTTGACAAATTATTTTCATAATATTAAATTCACTAAATAATAGACTATATTAAAATAATATTTTTCATGTAGACTATATTACATAATTCTGTTCATAATTTAATAAAATAATACATACTGACTTAACCCTCTGGTGCTCCTTATTTCGGAGTCACACTTATGGTCTTCATGGTCAAAACTGACCGGACACCTGAAATTTGACTTCCCTAGTTGATTTTAGACATAAATACTTATTTTTATTAAGTTTATATATATATATATATATATATATATATATATATATATATATATATTTAGCCATTCTCAAAGACAACTTTTTGTAAAGGTTTAGGTTTTTTTTTGGTTTGAAATGTTGATTTGATGCGTCAGTTTTTGCATTATTATTACTACAGTCAAACCTGAACACAGAGAAAGCATTTTGTTACACAAACCATTAAAATACTATAAAAAAATAACAAAAACGAACAGGAATGTTTTATCAGAGCTTAAAGGGTTAGTTCACCCAAAAATGAAAATCGGCTTGTGTTTTACTCACCCTTGAAGCATCCAAGGCGTATATGACTTTTTCTTTCAGATGAATCCAGTTGAAGTTATATAAAAAATTGTCGCGGCTATTCCAAGCTCTATCATTGCAGTCAGTGGGTGTTGCAGTTGAACAGTCCACAAGTCATCAAATAAAGCTTGCGCATTTATAATAAAACGTGCTTCACACAGCTCCGGGTCATGAATAAAGGCCTTCTGTAGTGAATCCATGCGTTTTTGTAAGAAAAATATCCATATTTCAAACGTAATAAACACTTTTATATCACTTCCGCTGACTGTCATACGCGGAAGCCATTGCGGCGGATGACGTAGGACGTCGGTGTTGCATGATTAGTGACGAATGCGGAGAGACAACAAAACAAAACGCCGGTCACAAATTAGAAGTACAAACCGAAGATTTGCAAAGAACAATGTCGGAGGATTTCGATATAAACCAAAAGGAGACTGGTTTTCCTTTGCTAAAGTAAGGAAACTTTGCTTCCTTTGCTCCTATAAACAAACTCGCGAGACTAGCATATCTCAGAGGCGCGCGCGACGCATACGTCCTACGTCATTCCGCATATGACAGATACCGGAAGTGAGAGAAAAGTGTTTATTACGTTTGAAATATGGATATTTTTCTTACAAAAACGCATGGATTCACTACAGAAGGCCTTTATTCATGCCCCGCAGCCGTGTGAGGCACGTTTTATTATGGATGCACGCGCTTTATTTGACGACTTGTGGACTGTTCAACTGCAACACCCACTGACTGCAATGATAGAGCTTGGAATAGCCAGGACAATTTTTTATATAACTCCATCTGGATTCGTCTGAAAGAAGAAAGTCATATACACCTAGGATGCTTCGAGGGTGAGTAAAACACAAGCCAATTTTCATTTTTGGGTGAAATAACCCTTTAATTCTTCTGGGTCTGATTTGATTTCAACTTCTTATTTCAGTTTTCTGACTCGTTTTGGCTATATGGTTATAGCCATACCAATTCATTTGAGTGTGTATAATTGTGTATGTCTGTGTGTATATGTGTGTGTGTGAGTGTGAGTGGATGTGTCTGTTTTGCACTCTTGATGTTTTAGAGTGTAACGTCTTCCTTGCTGTCCACTTTTTTACTGCATTGTAGTTGAATTATTGCTTTTATTTGACATATTTGCTGTGTTACAGTCACACCAGTTCATAGGTGTGTGTGTGTGAGTGGATGTGCTGATTTTGCACTATTGATGTTTTAGAGTTTTAATTTACATTTTTATAAAAAAAAGTATAATATAAATATATTAATATAAAAAAATGTTTTAAACAATAATAAAAAGTACAAATGAGCACAGACTGAATAAAAATGGACGATTTTACCAATTATTTGTGAAAACTATGCATTTTTATGCAACATGTTGTCAAACAACATGTTAACATCAAGGTTTAGTGAAAACAAAACCCAAATCTCAATACGAACTCAAACTTTTCATTAAATTCTTTCACATTATCTAAACTATGCTATCCACATTCTGCTTACAGCTCTATCCTCCAAGTGTATGTCAACAGTTATCTCATTTGTGTCTGTTTTTACTTCTCCCATGGACATTTTTTAGACAAACCTGACAGCTCAACTGAGTTCTCCATTAAGTTACTGATCAGCTATGTAAGAGCAACCTCTGGAGAGAACAGAGAGAGTCTGAGAGCTGTCAGCTAAACACATCCACAAAGCAGTGAGCGAGGCAGGAGAAATTAGGAATGTAGACTCCTTACACTGAGATCCCACACCCAACCACCAACACTACCTCACTGATGAACTGAGGGAGAGGAGGAGAAGAGGTGCAGAGAGGAAGGACTAGAGAAGAGAGATGATACAAGAAGACTAAATATAGCCAAAAAGTCGAGGATGAAACAATAAAGTTGTGTAAGCACTTTTACAAAAGAACATTTGGTTATGACCAAAGTCCAGTAGATGTCAGAATAGAGTTATTACTGTAAAACTACAACTATTAAAATATTTTTGTTAACAGAAATCAGTCTGAAATCAAATAAAATACTAGATGAAAAACTAAATGAAAATTAGAAATATTGCATTCACAAATAAATAAATTTAAGTTCAAGCAATAAAATTACTAACTGCAAATAAATAAAAACTAAAGCAGAAATAAAAAATAAAAATTAAACCTAAACAGTAATATCTGAATAAATGAATGAATGATGTGGTGCATTTGGAAATATGGTGAGGGATTTATAAATAAACATGATATAAAAATGGTAAACCAAAAATTTAAATACATTGCCATTTTTTTCTGCATATTGGGTTTTGGAAACTACAATTAAGTAAATCTGTATCAGTCATAAAAAGCTAAATCTATCACTTTTGCAGCTGTTCTGTGCGTAAACTTTTGGTGGTAAATCCAAAGGGACAAATATTTCAGTAACATGTTCCAAAAGTACATTGTGAAATGAGACCTGTGATTTGGGTTTGGACCAAGCAATACTGACCACAGTTGTGTCTCTCGTCCTCGTCGCTCATGTCCCCGCAGTCGTTGTCTCCATCGCAGATCCAGGACGAGGCGATGCACCTTCCATCATCGCAGCGGAACTGGTCGGAGTTGCAGGTCCTCACCGTGGTGGCTGCAAGGATGAAATACACGGCAGTGAGAAGAGCCACCTGCCCGAGGGCCATGTCTCACTCGGATCTCAGAGGAAACTGAGGAACATGCGGCCTATGTAATTCATTTAATCATTAAATCCCATCCTGAGCAGCCAGAAACGTGGCTGAGCTGCTGCTTGGATTCCACAGGCAGAGGAATTCTGGGAGAGAATAAGCATTCCTCTCTCTAGTGTCCCGCTTGAACAAAAGGCACCAAAGGGGTGCTGTGATTAACGGGACAAAAGCGAGAGGATGGGGCAGTGTGTGTGAGAGGGGAGGGGGCAGAGACTGTCAAAGGAAGGGCCGGTGTGTGTGTGTATGTGTGTGTATGAGGGCTTTTCTGCTGCACGTCACTTTGGAGGAATGTGACACACAATAGATGGCCGGACTGACCGCTTACTTATACACAACGTCTGCCTCATCTTTCCAGTTTTTGACTGCATGCATCACCAGCGGAGCGTAAAATGAGGGGGGGGGGGGCTGTGACAGACATTCAGTCCATCACCATGGTAACCAGTGAGGCAGGATACCCATCATTAACTCACCACCCAAAAACATGGGCAACGGTTTCCCTTGATAAACACAGCTTCATCCTCATATTACAGTGTTTTCATAGTTTTCTCCCCAGTATAGTCCAAAATAACTTTCTGCCACATATACAGAATGAGCGCCAGATAACTTATAGTGGTATATATTTATTTTTAATATGTTATGTGTGGTACTTACTACAGGTAACGGGCTCATCAGAACCATCGTTGCAGTCTGTACCGCCATCACAGTACCAGTGTCCGGGAATACAGCGTCCGCTCGAGCAGCGAAACTCGTTCTGGGAACAAGTAGATGTGGCTGAGGAGAAAACAACACAAGACAAACCAGAGATAAACTAGAAATTAACTCAGCATCCCCAGGTGGACCCGCTCACATACATGGGTCACTAATTTCACTGATATTACAGGAAGGGCAAGTTGAGCAACAACTTTGGCACAAAAAGCAACAGGAAATTATTAAACAGTTACTCATCTAATTCCACACTAAAGGAGAAACAAACAATGAAAATATTATTATTACACATTTTGTCATTCTTACATTTATTTTATGTTTTTCTTCTGCCTTTTATGTCAGTATGATTTAATATTATTTAAAAACCTTTACAGTTGTTTTAATATATTGATCAATAATTATTCAAAATTATTGATCAAATAATCTAAATTATTGACCAATAATTTCATAAAGAATTCATCAATAATTTAAGTAATTTAGTTATGTGCTTTTGTCACTTTTTTTAAATGATACTTTTTTTTGTGTAATTTATTTTAATTCCAGATTTACAGTAGATCTAGGTTTAATTTTTATTAGTTTCCAGCTAGTTATTTTAGTACTTCAACCTATTTCAGTTAGTTGCCAAGATAACATTTCAAATTTTTATTTAGTTTAAGTTTTCATCATTATTTTATTTTATTTTATTCTATTCTATTCTATTCTATTCTATTCAATGCAATGCAATGCACAATAAAGAAGGCCTTGAGCCAAAACTTTTGTTTTGACTTTGGTGATGAAAGTAAAATAAACCTTATTTATTTTTTTATTAAAAGTATTTTATTTTCAATTAACATAAATGTTTTTTAGTAGGTTTAGTTTTTTGTTTTAGTTAATGCTAATAACTAAAATAGAACTTACTTTTTCATAATTATATCATTAATAATAATAATAATAATAATTTTTTTATTATTATTGCATTTAATACAATAATAATAAAGTTTTCAATTTTACATGACATTAGATATGCGTGGCAAACTAAAAGACATTAAGCATAACAAATATCATGGCATTTATAAACCTAACTATGTTCCCACAGGACAGAGGGAGACAGTGGGACAGGATAACTCACCACAATGCGTTGGGCTCTCGTCACTGTTGTCACCACAATCATTATCTCCATCACACAGGTACGAGCGCGGGATGCAGATGTTGGTGGTCTGGCATTTGGTGTGCTCTGGCTGACATGTCCTCTCAGCTGCGTTTTATAACAAGGATCCATTAGGGATCGCTTAAAATCAACTATTCTGTATTATATAAATGCTCATAAGCTGTAGGCTGTTTATACAGTAGTTGACAAACAACCTAGCAACTTGTTTTGGTAACCGTGCAAATGCACTTACCGCAGTTCTGCTCATCCGAGGTCCCATTGTCGTAGCAATTGTTTATTCCGTTGCAGACGTATTCCCGTGCAATGCAGCGAGCGTTATTGCAGGTGAACTCAGTGTTGGGGTCGCAGGGGCGGAATATGCAGCCGGTCTCGTCACTGTTATCCCCGCAGTCATTATAGTGATCGCAGCGGTAGTGGTATGGCACACAACGGCCATTTCCACATGTGAACACAGTGGGCTCGCAGGTGTGAAATGCTGCCATGCACAAAAAAAAAAAAGATTAATTTTGACATTTGCAGTAAGAGCTGAATGAACTAACAGGAACTACTGGAGCTCACTGCCTACCTCCTCTACCTATCTATTTCAGTTTACCTGAGAGTGAAATGAATGCTGCTGCTTGTGGGACTGCATGCGAGAGAGGGGGGTGCATTGTGGAAGAGGTTAGTATGTGTTTATGGATGGTTATTAAATTGTATGTAGTCTAATGCTCTGTTCTAAATCCTAGTAATCTGCCTTGGTGTCTACTGACACAATTGATTTCAATAGAATTTTCCATTAGTATGCAAAGCTAACAATTCAATAGTCTAGTCCTTAAATTAGACTTTTTATCAATGTTATTTGGTATTGAATGGATTATAATTATACTTATAATCAAAATGAACTGCTTTGATGGATTAGTGCATGTACCCAGCTAACAGGGGACATTCTCAGAACTTTCTGGAAAAGTTCTCTCAAAGTTCTAAATAAACTAGGGCGGCAAAAACGATTAATTGTGATTAATCCCATTAAAATAAGTTTATGTTAACATAATAAATATACACAGTACACACACATATAGTATGTATATAAATACACACATATATGTATATATTTAAAAAAATATTTTTGTATGTATATATTTATACTTGTATATCATTTATATTATATATAAATATATTTGATATATAAATCTAACATTTTTCCTTAATATATACATGCATGTGTGTGTATTTATATATACATAATACATATACACAGTACACACACATACAGTATGTAAACAAACTTTTATTTTGAATGTGATTAATCATGATTAATCGTTTTGCAGCCCTATGACCTTAATTGAGGCAAGTGAGGCCTGCAGTTCTTTAGATGTTGTTCTGGGTTCTTTTATGACCTCCTGGATGAGTCGTAGTTGTGCTCTTGGAGTAATTTTGGTTGGTCGGCCACTCGGGAAGGTTCACCACTGTTCCAATTTTCTGCATTTGTGGATAATGGCTCTGACCATGGTTCGCTGGAGTCCCAAAGCCTTAGAAATGGCTACGGCACTGTATATATATATATATATATATATATAACAGCTACAATTATATATGTAAGTATTACATAATACATATATAATATATTTTTAATAAATTATTGAAAATATAATTTATTATTAAATCATTTTTATTATTAAATGTATATTGTTAAATTAAAAAAAATATATATACACAGTATATTAAAATTATTATTATATTTTATTATTAATAATTAATTATAAATATTATTAAATAAAATGATGTATGTATATATATATATATATATATATATATATATAGTATAAATGTATTATATAATACATATATTTAATGAATTATAAATTATCAAATAATTTAATGTATTATTACATTATTATTATTTGTATTATTATAGGTATATTATTAAATTAAATTAACTATAAATATTATGAATATAATTAAAAGATGAGATCTTACAAGCTGGCATCTGCCCAGTACAGCCTTTGATCGTCATAGTCCAGTGTCAGACCATTTGGCCAAACCAGACTAGTGTTGACGATCTCGGTCCTGAAGTTTCCTCCCAGAGTTGCACGCTCTATCTTTGCATTGGTTCCCCAGTCGGTCCAGTACATATACCTGACCGCATATACAGAGAAATGCATTTAAATTAGATTATAAAATGGCTCATTATACATCTAAACCACAGTCTAACTGAATGGGAGACTCACCCTCTACATGGATCCAGCATGATGGCTCTGGGTCTGGGCACCTGTGCTACAACAGTCCTCTGAGACCCATCCACTGCCATGGAGCTGATGCTCTGGTTAATGTAGTCACTGTAATAGATCCTCTTATTGATCCAGTCGTAGGCAATGCCATCAGGAGCTCCCAGATCTCCACAGTTCAGAAAAAAAGTTATAAAACTTTATAAGGAGCAAAGGTTTGGAACAACATGAGGTCGAGTAAAAAAACTGTCCCTTTAAATCAAATTTGTGCTAACTTTCTAATTCAATGTGCTTATCAACAGTTTTTATCATTATATTTGGTTGTTATACTGTATTTATCATTGTGTGTATCACTCAGGCAGTGTTGTGTGCTTGCTGAAGATACTTATGCAGCCCATCTTTTCAAATACATAATATTGCTTTAAAATACCAAAAGAAAAATCACGTAGCATGTTACAGAACAATCTTCAGGTTGCATTTGGTTTATTATATTATATTATAATCAACCAGCTTTTGTACATTTCTGCACACATTTTACTGTGACTCTCAGACAGTAGACATGATCCTGAATAACCACTGTAAATGTCACACGAGATACTTCGTCAAGCCAACATTCAAAGACTGCCTTAACAAACTTTCCCTTTCTAGCTAAACCTGCAGTGTCAGGGTGCATCAGGAGTTTAAATAAGCTGCTCACCTGAGGCCACCTCTGTCACAGAAGAGGTAGGCGAAGCCAAAGTAATGAAGCTAATCTTGCTCTGGCCCGCTCCCGAGCTCTGCGTGAAATAGATCCTGCCATCCAACCGGTCGAAATCAAGGGCTACCGAAGTCCGGGGCAGGTTAACCACGGGAAAGGGCAGCGAATGATCCTCTGGATCCAGCCGCAGAGATCGTACAGTGCTCTCTGTCGTATAGATAAGGTAGTCATCCCGGGATACCACACAACTGCTGCTATCCACAGCTAGATTCCCATAGGCACACGAACACTTCCTCGTCTGAAATCCTCGGATGGCGAAGCAGAAGTGAGCACAGCCGCCGTTAGACTCCAAGCAGGGGTTGTTATTGAGCTCGTGGGCCGAACTTGGCTGCATTCTCCGGTCGAAGATGGTAACGTCCCGCAGCATGTTGATGTTGTCTCGGATCACGAGCGGCTGGTCGGTCGCACCTGGCTGTTTGCTCGCTTGGAAGACTTTCTTCAGGTTTCTGTCCACCCAGATTACATTCCCCTCAAACACGGTTACGCCGTATGGAGTCGGATAGCGACTCCCGTACCGTACGACCTCCGTCTCACCCCCGTCGGGCCGGACTCGTGCGATCATGTCCAGGGAATCATCCACCCAGTAAATGTATCCATCTCGGTGGTCCAAAGCCAGGCCTCTGGGGGTGACGATGCCTGAGGAAACCAGCACGGTCCGGTTGGAACCGTCTAGAAAAGCTCGCTCGATTTTGGGGGTCTGTCCGTAGTCGGCCCAGAAGAGGTATCTGTTCATGGGGTCCACCGCAATATGACGAGGCATGTCTACTTGGGTCTTTAGAAGGACACGACGGAACGTGGTATTGAGTCGAATCACTTCAATGTACGTCTCGGTCAAGAAGGCATTGGTGAAATAGAGGTTTCCTGTAGAAAGACAAAGACAAGAAACATGCAGAAAATGTGAGAAACCCTGACGCTTAATGTTGCTTTGAGAGATTAAAGGACCAAACACTTTGTTTGTCTATGTACACATGCACTAGATGGATATCTATGCTTTTTCAGCCTCTTGTACCATTAGTGAAAGTGAGTGCATCAGAGCTGCATTTTAAAAATGGCATGTCAAGTTAGTCCGTTATAAACGGTGTTATAGAGTAACAAAAAAAAAGAACAATATGTGACCCTGGACCACAAAATCAGTCATAAGGGTCAATTTCTCGAAATTGAGATTTATATATCATCTGAAAGCTGAATAAATAAGCTTTCCATTTATGTATGGTTTGTTAGAATAGGACAATACTTGACTGAATCTGAGGGTGCAAAAAAATCTAAGTACTGAGAAAATAGCCTTTAAAGTTGTCCAAATGAAGTTCTTAGCAATGCATATTACTAATCAAAAATTCAGTTTTGATATATTTATGGTAGGAAATTTACAAAATATCTTCATGGAACATGATCTTTACTTAATATCCTAATGATTTTTGGCATAAAATTTTGACCCATACATTGCTATTGCTACAAATATACCCCAGCGACTTAAGACCAGGGTCACATATGTGCAACAAAACATAAGCAAATTTGTTGTTTCATACAAAATATAAGCCCACTTTTAGCCATAGTTGAGTAGAATGTATAGTATCTATAAACAAATAACTATATAAATCACTATGGAACACTTTCATACTACAATCTGATTGGTCCATTGCAACATTCTGTGGTTATACACAGTATATTTGTTTGTTTTGTTTTGTTTTTTAAAGAAATTGGTACTTTTTTGCAGTAATAATGCATTACATTCATCAAAATTGGGCAGTAAAGACATTTATAAATATTTCAAATAAAAACTTTCTATCCACCAAAGAATCCTAAAAATTGTATGTATGTTTGTTTGTTTTTTGGAATAAATTAATACTTTTATGCCATAATGATGCATTACATTCATCAAAATTGGCCAGTACAGACATTTATAATGATTTCAAAAGATTTATTTTTCATATAAATATTGTTCTTTTAAACTTTCTATTCAGCAAAGAATCCTGGGGAAAAAAAACAATGTATCATGGTTTCCACAAATATTTTAAGCAGCACAACTGTTTTCAACATTGATGATAAGATGTTTCTTGAGCAGAAAATCAGCATATTAGAATGATTTCTGAAGGATCATGTGACACTGAAGACTGGAGTAATGATGCTGAAAATTCAACTTTGCATCACAGGAATAAATTACATTTTGATATATATTCAAATAGAAAACAGTTATTTAAAATTTAAATAATATGTAACATTTTTACGGTATTTTTGATCAAATTAATGCAGTTCCGGTGATCAAAAGAGACTTTTAAATGGTAGTGTGTATACATTGAGAATAAAACAACTATAATGTCAGATTAGGTCAATGCCAATTACAACTTTGGGTTGCTTATTCACATATTCAGGTCAAAAGTGTATGTTTAACAAGCCATGGGTCACTGAGGCCTGAACCATCTGAGCCTCTTTTCTGTCATATGTTAATCTTTAATCTTCTTCAATGCCACCTGTCTGTGCTTATACTGATGTGAGTTAATGTCCCTACGGTAAGGCTGCCACCATTCTGACCTCTAAAGCTGCTCTAGAACATTCCTCATGTAACACTCCATGAGTCCAGTGTATCTGAAGTACACAGTGTCACAATTGTACTGTATTACCAGTTACCAAATCTGATTTCAACATACAACAAGCCCTCACCTGCGGCCCAGTCGACAGCAATGCCCCGTATGCCATTACGTCCGATTCCAGAGGTGACAATACTGCGGAATCCAGATCCGTCCGGTTTGATCGTGCGGATTCCATTCTGAGACGCCACGGTGCTGCTGAAGTCACACCAGTAAATGAATCCAGAAGGCATGTGTACGTCTACATGAAGAGCATTGCGGCCTACAGGACACACACAGAAACACCCACGCACAAAGTTTTTTTATTGTAATATGCATGTATCATCATACACATTATTATTCATATATTATATGTGACCCTGGACCCCAAAACCAGTCATAAGTCGCTGGGGTATATTTGTAGCAATAGTAAACAATATATTTTATGGGTTAAAATGATCGATTGTTCTTTTATGCCAAAAATCATTAGGATATTAAGTAAAGATCATGTTCCATGAAGATATTTTTGTAAATTTCCTACCATAAATATATCAAAATTGAATTTTTGATTAGTACTATGCATTGCTAAGAACTTCATTTGGACAACTTTAAAGGTTATTTTCTCAATATTTAGATTTTTTTGCACCCTCAGATTCCAGATTTTCAAATAGTTGTATCTCAGCCAAATATTGTCCTATTGTCCAAAAAATGTACCCTTATGACTGGTTTTGTGTTCCAGGGTCACATATTTGCAAAATTATGCTAGCAATGTACAATAAAGCAACATTGTGAATAACTGTGTCTTTTATTTGGCTGTAAAGTTTAATAGTGTCTCTGACTTCAATATCAGTAGCAAAAATGACATTATAGTTGGTAAATTTAATTCATTTCAGTCAGTTCAAACAGTCCACTTCAATGAATATATATGTGTATATGTATAATCTATTATTAAATTGCGTGTGTGTATGTATATTCTTTTTTATTACAAAATAATAAAAAATATATATAAAAATATAACACTTTATGAAACCTTTTTATTGTTTATAATCCAAAAGAATAACTATAATATAAAAAGAATAAAATAATAGAAAAAATAGAAAAATTATTTCAAATTTTCTCATAAATAGACTCACAAATATCTTTGTGTGCCATTTTTCATGTTAAACTATTTTAAATAT
Organism: Sinocyclocheilus grahami; assembly: GCF_001515645.1. Lineage (NCBI taxonomy): Eukaryota > Metazoa > Chordata > Actinopteri > Cypriniformes > Cyprinidae > Sinocyclocheilus > Sinocyclocheilus grahami. The sequence continues at coordinate 189,571 of NW_015506278.1, forward strand.
CATTCCACCTTGTGTTTACATTTAGGCGATATTAATTTATTTTTTTGAAGCTAGATTTTTTACTGTATTTTAATTTATTAATTACTCTAACGTCTTGAATCTACTGGCTTTAATGGAAATACATAAGTATTTAAATATTAAGAGATATATTGTTTGTTTGTGTGTATAGTATTTAGAACAAATTATAAAAAAATATATAATAAAAATGTGATAAAGAATATTTATTCTCTTTATTACAAAATAGTAAACATTTATTATTTATAATACAAAAGAATTAATATCATATAAAGAGAATAAAATAATATAAAATATAAAAAAACAATTGGGAAATAATATAGATATAAATAAATAAATATAAAATCATTATAATATATATCAAAATTGTACACATAAATTTATTATATTATCTCAATTAAATATATTATAATGTTTTATATAATAGTATTTTTTTTCTATACCACCCAGTCCTACTGAACCCCACCTCTGCCTGCCACAGGCACCATAGACTCAGAGTGATCCGCTCCCTCCAGACTGAAGCCCTTGATGGCAGTGAGCATAGAGATCACCACGTAGGATTGGTATGGAGAACAGGTTCTGTTATCAGCACTGAGTTTGAACCCAGTCGCACAGGCGCAGCTGAACAGGCCACCGGGACGAGGCAGACACAACTGCTCACACGTCCCCACGTTATTACTGCAGCCATTAGACCAGCCTGCTGAGGCTATGGGGAGACAAACAGCAGATAATGAGAATGAGAGACAGATATTTAATACTGCAAATATGTAACCGTAAGAGTACATGATTCTGATTCATATCTATCTATTCTGGTAATGTGTACACATTCCTGGTGCATATCACTGTGTAGCAGTACTGATATACTGGGACTCTGCTTTGCTAGCACTTCCAGATCTTACTGGAAGCACTTATACAATAGACGGCGTTCACAGCCCTGGAGAATGAACATGTGCACTGAACACCGAACAAAGGGACACTGATTCTTCTCCGCATAAAGCTGAGTGTCCCCCTGAGGCAGAGGGGAACTAATTGGTAAACTGATATCCTATTGAAAGTCATTCATCGCTCTCTGGTAATTGCTACACGGCCATCAAGGTTACGATGACTTCCAGAAAAGACCACCCTACGTCAACCGCAGAATGAATCAGAGATAAATGTTAAAAAAATGGCACTGAGAGATGCCTACACAGGCAGCTAAAAATTTAAACTGTTGTTCGTTATTGTCATTAGGGATGCACCGAATGTTCGGTAACCGAAATTCGAATTCGAAATTATTCGAATAAGTGAAAAGCGAATAAACTGTACCGAACAATAACGTGACGCGATCAAATAGCAACCAGCATAGAGTGAGAGGCGCAATGCAACAAACATGTCATCAGTGTGGAAGTATTTAAAAGTGTCCAAGAAAGATGCAAAAATCATTAGCGAGAGACTGTTTAGGACTGCAGCGCATGTCTTCGATGAGAAGAGGAAGGGGTGATTGTTGCTGATTAAAATCGCGAAATGGCCTTCAACAATTAGCAGAACATTATGTTTTCTAATACACGCACAAATTGCATGTATTCTGACAGCGCTATCTGCTCATTAGCCAGGGTTCAAAGTCCAAAGCGTGAGGAAAATCTGCGCTGAAACAGTGTTACTCGTCAGTTGCTCAGTCACATTTTTTTCATGTGCCAAGAATTTTCATTTCGGTGCATCCCTAATTGTCATATAGTATTTTGTTTGGCTTGTTATTGCTTGTTCTCTGTATGATTTGCCAATATTGTATGCAAAAAATCATGCCAATAAAGTACTTAAATTAAATTGAAATTAATTAAAAATGTACTATTTTTTCTAACATTTGTGTGTGATGTGTAGTTGTATGTTTATTAGAGTTCATGTTGTTAGCTTAGCAACATGATCATACCATCTTGATAAATGTCTATTTTTTATATACTTATTTATTTGTTTATTATCTTTTTTAATTCAATAGCAGCTTATTTTAATACAGTTTTTTTTCAACTGTCGTTTGTTATTATCATATCCCTGCTGAAAAAACAAGCATATGATGGTTAGGTATGTTTTGAAGCATGGTAGCTGGTTATAAACTGGTTATAAATGGTCCTAAGCAGGAGCTAGTTGCTTAGGACCAGTTCAGGACCAGCTTAAACCAGCTACCATGCTTCAAAACATACCTAACCAGCATATGCAGTTTTTTTCAACACGGTATTGTGTATTTTTAACTTGTCATCACTTGCTTTATTAGGGCACCAAACTCCACTGAAATCAATTATGCATATTCTGTGCACTTTGTGCAGGAGGAGCTATTTGTATGACGTGCGGAGGTTTGCATGAACAGAGCCATTATGCTATATGCATTTGTTTTTAGTATTTATCATACTCACAGTCTCTGTAGTGCACTTTGAGGACTCTGAGACCGGCCACGTTATCCCGCATTACGACCCGGTTGAGTCCCGTGGCTTTGTCGACGCGTTCAATCACCTCAAAGTCTCGATCTGTGAAGTACAGGTAGGAGTCGTATACGGCCACACCCCACGGATGGGACAGTCCATTCACCATAGTGATGCGGTTTGATCCATCGGGATCACCGCGCTCGATCTGAAACACGGAAGAAACCGTTGAGTTATTCTGTTAAAATTCTGTTAAATAAGTTTTAATTTGGTGGAGATACATAACGGGTGTCAAAACGAAATAACGACCAATATGGGTTCTAAGGTGGATGCAAAAATAAACAAATAAATGTATATACATAAACACACTATTATAGGAAATAATACTCGGCAGGGACACATCAATTTAATCAAAAGTGGGTAAAAACATTTATAAATGTTACAAAAGATTTCTTGTTCTTTTAAACTTCCAAAACAGATTAGAATGATTTCTGAAGGATCATGTGACACTGAAGACTGGAGAAAATTCAGCTTTGCATCACAGGAATAAATACCATTTTAAAATACATTTAAATTGTTATTTTAAATTGTATTAATATTTCACAATATTGCTGTTTTTACTGTATTTTTGGTCAGATATACTCAGCTTTGGTGAACATAAGATATTTATATTTCTACATGAATGTTTCTGACTGGCATACCACGCCAGTTCCTGTAACGGCCCAGTAGAGCTTGTTCTCTCTGATGTCTATGGTTATGAACTCCACATGTTCCAGATTATGGGTGAAGAGGATGGCTGCATTGGAGCCGTCCATATCTGCTGATGCCACCTTGGCCGGGATCCCGCTCTCTGTTCCCTGATCTGTCCAGTACATCTTTCTAAAACAAAGACAGATCGTCACTAAACAGAATAGCATCATGTATGCAAAACCATAACGTATGGGAAAAACTGCTCTTTTGCCTATGTGTTTGTATACAAATACAGCTATTTCATTCTTATATAGTATATAATCAGTATATAAGTATACAATCTCAGGACTGATCATGACTATGTGTGCTTTAAGTTGACTGTTGTTTAGTGAGCTCAGGCAGTTCAGTCCTGGCAAATGACATTAAATCAGCTGGAGCTTGTTGAATTTGGGGATCAGGGTTAATTCCAGACTTCTGCTTATCTGGACTTACCCACGTGCCGGATCCACCGCAATGCCAACGGGAGCTCCTGCACCAGTAGGTGAGCCGTTGTTAGTGATGAGAGTCTTTCTGTATTGAATCTCTCCTTTTAGCCTGAGAACCTGAAACAAATCAGATTGGGTTTGTCACAATAACAGTACCAGTGACATTTCTCAATTATAGTTACCAATTTAAATACCACCGCATAACTAACAACTTAAATATTTAAAATGTTTAAACAAATTACATTAAAAAAATGTATATTAAGCAAATATTTTCTCAGGTAGTTCAAATAATAATACAAGTAAGTAATACAAAAACAGAGAACAAAGAAATGAATTACAAGCAGTACAACAAAGAAAAACAATACAAATGAAATTTGTAGCAGTATCAAGTATTCAAGTAAATATTCAATAATTGAAGCCAAATGCACAGGATTTTTGTTTCGCCTGCTTACATTTACTCGAGACAAACTGACAGTGTTTACATTAATATGAGTACAACATTTATGTATTTTTGTGTTGAAAACAATGATTTTCATCATTTTTAACTCGGATCTTCTTGTTTCCAGTGTTATTTTAGTATTATTTATATATTATTTTTAGTGCTGTCAAACGATTAACCGCGATTAATTGCATCCAAAATAAAAGTTTGTGTTTGCATAATATGTGCGTGTTCTGTGTATATTTATTATGTATATATATATATATATATAACTACTGGTTACAAGACCTAAGCTAGTTTTTAACATTGATGAAATGGGTGTTTAAACTTTTCTTCAGAAAATCTTCAGCATGCAGAAATAACACTCAGCCCTGACAAGAACAATTTATGATGCCGGGGAATGAGATCTAAAGTCTTGCCAACCTCTATAGACTGCGATGCAGGGTTGGAGTAGTACAGGTTCCGAGACATCCAGTCCAGAGCTAGTCCGACTGGAGAACCCAGGATGGCTGCTGGCGCGAACTCAGTTCTGTTGGTACCATCTGACTTTACTCGATGAATCTCCCCCTGTGCAGATAAATAAGATACAATTAATAGACAAAATCTGAATTTTAGCATTCAAAACACCTGTTAACTAGTTAAAATGATTTGAGATAGGATAGTTGAAGTGTTTATATGATTTACCGGATGTTCCACCCAATAGATCATCTGCTCAGCATCATCAAAGTCGACGTCATATCCATTCAGCAGCCCGGCGACCGGCACCATTGCGTCATTGCTCTTGTCATTCGGGTTGAGCGGGATGCCGTAAATGATGCTGTCTCTCACCACCACCAGGAATGGATCCTCAACTGCAAAGTCATCAGCCATAATTCATATGGTATTCATAAAAATCATAATAATGGGCTTTTCAGCAGTGTGACACATCTTATTTTCAACCAAACAATTACGCCATGTGTAATAATTAAATGATTAAAATTTTGGGTGAACTTCCTGTAAGCAAGCTCACAGATGCCCATCCTTGAGAAAAAGAAGTACACTTTAGCATATTTTATAAGAGCACTTAAGGAAATAAAATACCTTAAAATAATATACTTAAGTGCAAACTCAATGTACTGTCATGTGTTTGGATACTTAAGTGCATGTTATGTGCAATTAAATTAAATGAATTATAGTTTAAATTTATATTAAATGCAGTTAGTCAAACTTAAGATCGCTTTTTTGACTCACTTTAGTAGGACTTAAGTGCATCTTTATATGACATTTTAAAATTAGTGTGAAATTGGATTACACTTTACTTGAAGGGGTGTGCATAAGACTGACAAGACACCTTCATAATCAAGACATGACACATGTCATGAATATGAAGGTTTTTTATGCATGTTTATGACAACTGTCATTCGCTCAGTTATGTAATTTTTAATGCAAAGATGACATTGTTTGAGATGTCTTTGTTATGGGCTATGGTTAGGGGTAAGGGTAGGGGTAGGGTTAGGTCAAATAATGTCATATTTGCATTAAAAATGACATAACTGAGCGAATGACACTTAATGACAGTTGTCATAACCATGCATAAAACCTCCTTCATATTGATTATGAAGGTGTCATGTCAGTCTTATGCACACCCCTTCAAGTAAAGTGTTACCTGAAATTGCCTTTGAAATGTGGTTTAAGTGTACTGCCAAATGTATTGGCAAGTAATTATACTAGTGCTGTTTTCAGAAAACAAGACTTAATATTAATCATTTTGCTTCTCAAGTAAATGTATCTTGATTTAAGAATATTTAGATGCTCTCTTTTAAGTACATTTAAGTGGCCTTTTATTTCAGTAATATTTTCTGCGAGTTTGTTTTTTAAAATATACTTTTAAGATTTGAAGTACACTACAAGTACCCATTTGATACAATTAAGCACACTTCTTTTTCACAATGGATAGCACAGATTCCCAGAATTAGGTATCATATTGTTGCATTTAGTGCAGATATGAGCTACTGGGGAAAAAGGTCTTGCAGAGTAAACATAGCTGTGTCAGCACAGTTGATTGCGATAAACAGCCCATTCAATCACCGTTTGTCTGGATGAATTGTTAAACTCTCATGGAAGAATGCACTTGACAGCACTAACAAAGGCTGAAACCTGAGCGAGGTTGAGAGTTTGCCCTAAGAGAATGTTAAGGGCTTCTTAAGACTAAAGGCCTCTTGCGTGCTTTCATCCGTTACCGTCAGCTGAGCTAAGGCCTTTTATAATAGTAAATGTTTGCCTCTGCAAAGAAGCTTACTAAGTAAATTGAAAATGGGTTGCTGTTGACAAGTTTTCATTCCCCTGAAATCTATATCCAATTTTAACAGAAGGCTGCTTCATTCATTCACTGTGAAGTAGATTAAATGGACAGAGGCCAGCGTTAAAGACATAGACGCATGCATTATTCATTAAAACAGCCACAAGCAGGAATAAACTGTTAAACTCACTGTGAAGACACTGCAGGCAGTGGCGCAGCACAAATCTGTAAATGAATATTACGAAGTGAAGTAAACTTCAACGGACTTCCCCTGCTCAGGGAGTAGGGAGCAATGGACACTGTGTAGGGACCATGTCAATCGGAACACAGTTCATGCACTCACTTCTAACGAGATGATGATCTGAATCAGGTGTGTTAACAAAGAAACATGCAAAACATGCAGAGCAGGGGTATGCGAGGACTGGAATTGAGAACCACTGAACTAATCGATAAAATCAATTATTATCGATTATGAAAATCATCGACAACGATTCTCCTTATCGATTAGTCAGGTCTGCCCTCAGTGCACGTCCAACTTCAGCTGGTTGCGTCAAATTACAGAACTGAATTACGCATTTCTATGGATAAAATGCATCTAAAAATAGTGGAGGAAATGGAATGAGATGCTGTGGGAGAGTTACGTGATCCAAGCTGCCCAAAACATGAGAATTCTTTATTTTAAGCTTTAAGCTAATGCATTAGCATAATGGCTTGCCCCGTAAGGTGCTTTGACAGATGATGCGTGTGCATCCTCACTCCTCAGCGCAAAAATTTTTGGTTTACGGTCATATTTTTATGTATAAATGTCACAAATTCATATGAGCATTTCCATTTTTGCATAAAGGTCCGTCCTGACAGTCTGCTTTAAGTCGAAATCTTTACTGAATGAGCGGCGGGCGCGTGCGTGCACGTGCGTCAGACAGACGGAAAACATTGACAATTAATAATCAGCGTAAAAACATTTATCATGCTGAAGTATCTGTTGTTGAAAGTTAAATTAAGGTTTAAAGGTCAACATGCATTGCGAGTATTTTATGAGAGTAGGAACGTCTCCGCTCCAGGGACGTTACGGAAGCTCGAACCTTCCTGAATTGGAGGGGACGGAGGAACTCAACAGGGTCTACTGTATGGACTCTCTGGAGTGGTTTTGCAAGCCGACCTGAAGCCGGGGCCCCTCGGTGCTTCTACCCGCTTGAGGTGAGAACACAGGAGAACACCGGCTCCACATGAAGGCTATAAAATGTGGCGAACGTGTAGGACGTTAGGGGTCGCCCAGCCCGCAGCTCTACAGATATCCACCAGCGAGGCGCCACGAGCCAGCGCCCAGGAGGATGCAACACTTCTAGTTGAGTGAGCTCGCAACCTGAACGGGCAGGGCACACCCTGTGCCTGATAAGCCAGGGTGATGGCATCCACGACGCACCCGAAATTGCTCTTTTAGGGGAAAAAGCTCTTTTAGTGTGCTGAGGCACACAGGGGAGATGATCATTTGCAACACAAACAGGGGGTAGTGCAGCCTGATGTGTGCAACCCACTCGACACGGGAAACCACCACCGCTGAAGCGCCGTACCGCCAACACGAAGAGGTCTCCAAGAGCATGCTGAACTCGTTCAGTCTTCTTCTCTCAGTACAGTAGTCAGGACCAGAACGATGTGATCGCTCGGCTCCGAAGCGAAAAGCTGAATATGCGCTGCATCTGCTGCCTACTTATACTTACGCTGTGATCAGCAGCAGCTGGATGCAATAATCGCATGCCAATGTGCATTGGCTTGTTTAGTTTACACTCAAAGTAGATTGGTCCCTCTAAGCGAGATCCCAATTTCGCCGGTCATCCGAAGTGATGTCGGGAGTGACCGACTGAAAGGGAACTGTAATTTTCTGAATATAAATATCAGACGCTTCATAACCGCCTTTAACAGGATAAAGAAATGACACTAAGAGGTGACTGTGATCAAAGTGAACGTGTTCCTGCAGAACATTACTCTTACCTATTGGTTACCACTGAGTTTGTGATTTTATTCGTCTTTATCATCTTTATTATTATTTTAATTTTTAATGCAGAGATTTAAACTATATTCACTATATACAATGCTTAACCAAATTTATGTAACAAATTATGGTTTGTGCCACTGCTGCTCTAAACTAACAGTACTGGTGATTACCAAAATAATTTTTTAGCTTTCTGTATTGGTTAGTCCTCCAATATGCGTAAGCTCTTTAGTAACAGTAGTAGTCTACTTCTAATGCTATAATATAATTATTGCTGTTATCTATGAAAGAAAGGCAGAGAGCTTTATAGTGTTTTTTTTCAGATACCCAATTACAGTCAAAAAGTACATAAACAATGCCAGCAAGAATGCAAGCTGTTTTGAAGGGCATAGGAGGCCATTTTTTGTTATGTGAATAAATACTATCTAGTTGTTTAAGTTTATTTGCCCAATAAATGACAATAAAAATGTAGACATAATTAGACATTCCTAAAATGTGTTTTGTTTTCTCTTTATTATGGCAGGTGGTCTAATAATTTGTTAAGCACTGTATGTTTTCATAGCATTCAGTTGGCACGTTTGTATGAAGGACATTAAGCAGAATGTAGGAATAGTGTTTTTTGTCAATAAAATATATTTTTTAAATCCGGTTAATCGATTAATCGAAAAAATTATCGACCAACTAACCGATTATCAAAATAATCGTTAGTTGCAGCCCTAAAAATATCCATATTTACAACTTTCTAAATCTTAATCTCTAACTTCCACTAACTGTCGTACGCTCGTTCACGAGAGAATGGCGTCCAGCGGATGACGTAGGACATAGGAAAACGCGGTGACAAAACGCGGAAGTGATGAACGTGGAGGCACAAAGGATGTAGCGAAACAAAACACCGGTCATGAATTAGTAGTATAAAACGAGGATTTGTAAAGAAAAATGTCGGAGAATTTCGATATAAGCCAAGAGGACACTGGTTTTCCTTTGCTGTAAACAAAACTTGTTTCTCGCGAGACTAGCATATTCTCACCGGAGTTTACGCTACGCCAACGTCTTACATCATCCGCTGGACGTCACTCTCTCGTGAACGCGCGTACGACAGTTAGCGGAAGTTAGAGATTAAGGTTTAGAAAGTTTTCTTACACACATGCATCGCGTCTCTTCAGAAGCCGTGTGGACTTCTTTTATAATGGATGGGTGCAATTTTTTGGACTTCAAATTTTGGGCTATCCTCCACTGCCTTTATAAAGCATGGATTAGCCTGGACATTATTTAATATAACTACGATTGTATTCGTCTGAAAGAAGAATGTCATATACACCTAGGATGGCTTGAGGGTGAGTAAATCATGGGGTCATTTTCATTTTTGGGTGAATTAAGAATATTAAAAATTAAAAAAGTTTTTTGCTTTGAAAAATGTGAGACACAGGCAGTGGAATGGAGGGGGGGTGGCTCCCTAGTCGTTTTTTTAAAAGTTCAACTAACTTTAACTTGAGCGCCATGATTTTATAATGGCATGTTGTCATGCGTGAGATGCGTGAAAATGCTTTCTGTGGGAAAGGCCCCTACACCATGAGAAACTGTGC